>NC_134504.1:6135536-6195536 GCF_040206685.1 Ascaphus truei
CGCGGCTTCCTGGAATCCTGTGCGGCTGCCGGACTGGCCAATCCGAGAGTCCAGTCCTGGTTCTCCATAGAAACTCAAACAACTTAACCCTTTCTCTACTGGGGGGCTCCGCTATGCGTTGCAGGCCCCTCTGGCACCGAAAGAGTTAATGCCAATACCTTTTGGGGGCATGCCCGTGGCCCCAAAGAGCTTGCACTCTAGCGCCACGTCCACGCAGGACGCATCTGACCGGGGGGCCCCGCGCTGGCCTTACCTGCAGGTGATTGGCGCAGCGGCCCGCTGGCTCCGGGGGGATTTTGATGTCGTCGGCGACATGTTCCGGACCCTCTCCGAGAAGACGCTGGAGACGCGGAGACACAAGGCGAACGTGAGCGGAGGCGCTTAACCCGCGTACTGCCAATCTACCCCCCCCCCCTGCGTTCTGCAGTGCGAGTGTTAACGCGCTCTTCACTCTGGGTGATAAACATGACATTTCAGGTCTGCCAAATCACAGGATTAATTGCGCCCGTTCGGGGGGGGGGGGGGGGACGCGTCTCGGGCCTATTGTCACTGCCCCAGCTGTACCCCTCCTCCTCACGCACAAGAACAATCCCCCCTCTATGATCTAGGCAGAATACCACAGGCTGCCCCGAGCCTCCTCCTGGGCATCACTGCACACCAGGAGTTGGGCTACCATCAGAAAATGTGCAATTTGACATGCACGGTCTTAGCTAGATCTAAACCCGAATCACAGCAGAGTGTGTGTGTGTGTGTGTGTAATCTGCCACCTGCAGCGCCACTGGGAGAGAGACTAATTAGTTTGGTCATTTCTATGTTTATTCTTCCATAAGTACGGGGTCATTTCGTTCAATCCTTTTGGCCAAAACATTCCAAGCTGCACTCAGTCACGGGAGAGAAGAGACACAGCGAGAGACACAGCGAGAGAGAGAGAGAGAGAGAGCGAGAGAGAGAGCGAGAGAGAGAGCGAGAGAGAGAGCGAGAGAGAGCGAGAGAGCGAGAGAGAGCGAGAGAGAGCGAGAGAGAGAGAGCGAGAGAGAGCGAGAGAGCGAGAGAGCGAGAGAGCGAGAGAGAGAGCGAGAGAGCGAGCGAGAGAGCGAGAGAGCGAGAGAGAGAGCGAGAGAGCGAGAGAGAGCGAGAGAGAGAGAGAGAGAGAGAGAGAGAGAGAGACACACAGAGAAGAGAGACAAGAAAGAAGAGACACAGAGAGAAGAGAGACACAGAGAGAAGAGAGACACAGAGAGAAGAGAGACACAGAGAGAGAGAGACACAGAGAGAAGAGAGACACAGAGAGAAGAGAGACACAGAGAAGACAGAGGAGACAGAGACACAGAGAAGAGAGACAGAGACAGAGAGAGGAGACAGAAGACAAAGACGAAGACAGAAAGACATAGAGAGGAGAAGCGAATGCACCCAGGCAGTTAACCATTTTGTTAATGGAGTGCCACTATAATCAATGATATATAGATCTATACACGCACACACGCACGCACACACACGCACGCACGCACACACGCACACACGCACACACGCACGCACACACGCACGCACACACACACGCACACCACGCACGCACACACGCACACACACCACGCACACGCACACACACACGCAATGTTATAATGTCTCGTGTGTTTCTTCCATTGCATGGAGACAAGAGAAAGAAAACCATATCAACAACAATAATAACGCCACCAGCAGGGGAAGCGTGACATGCACGCGGGGCCTGAGGGGGCGACACGTAAGCAGCACCTACATATATGTGCTGCGTGTGAGCTATAGCGCACTTACACCCAGAAGTGCCCTAATAATTACACTGTGAGAATCAGCTCCATAAATAAAGTGCAAGGAAGCGTACATGTTTCCCACACGCCCTGCTGCAGCGAAGGCCACCGCGCCTGTCCCCTGGGGGGGGGGGGACCTCTCTCACTAGGCCACCGCGCCTGTCCCCTGGGGGGGGGGGGACCTCTCTCACTAGGCCACCGCGCCTGTCCCTGGGGGGGGGGGGGGACCTCTCTCACTAGGCCATGACATAGCTTTGCTTACGACCATCAGATAATCCCGCTACATAATGCCCTGGTGGGCAGGGGCGCACCGTGAAGGCAATGCAGAGATAACCATGTCCAAGGTGCATCTGGGGGACACCTAACTGCTGCAGTGCCTGAATATCAGGAGACGGCATGCAGAACCTATGGTGGTGTTCACATGAACCCCTTCACTTAAGACTGTAAGCTCTTTGGGCAGGGAAGCTTTTTTCTGTATGAAGCGCTTATTCCGACTACGTCAGGCGTGTTACCGCTGTAAAGCGCCGGGTACACGGAGGGTGACATGTAAAGCGCCGGGTACACGGAGGGTGACATGTAAAGACGCATTGTCAGAGGGGACCTGCATGGCAGGGAATGGCAGGGTTAACCATTTCCATCCTCCAGCAGAGAACTGGTTAATGTCGGCACCGCGCCCCGCGGTTACCACGGCGATACAGTTATGGCACACGAGGAGTCGGGTGCGGGGTGAGGTCTGACCTCCGAGGGTAGGATGGAAGGGCCCATCTACACAAAAGGAACAATGTCTCGTTATATCGGCGCAGAGTGGCACCATTGGAGAGCAGAGGGCACCCACCTTCCAGCGAGAGGGGGCACCCCCCCCCCACCCCAAGGGAGGAGAGGAGGGGGCGCCCACCCCCCCCACCCCAAGGGAGGAGAGGAGGGGGCGGTCACCCCCCCACCCAAGGGAGGAGAGGAGGGGGCGCCCACCCCCCCACCCCCAAGGGAGGAGAGGAGGGGGCGGTCACCCCCCCACCCCAAGGAGGAGAGGAGGGGGCGCCCACCCCCCCACCCCAAGGGAGGAGAGGAGGAGGCGCCCACCCCCCCACCCCAATGGAGTAGAGGAGGGGGCGCCCACCCCAAGGGAGAGGAGGGGGTGTCCACCCCCCAACCCCAAGGGAAGAGAGGAGGGGGCGCCCACCCCCCCCACCCCAAGGGAGGAGAGGAGGGGGCGGCCACCCCCCCACCCCAAGGGAGGAGAGGAGGGGGCGCCCACCCCCCACCCAAGGGAGGAGAGGAGGGGCGCCCACCCCCCCACCCCAAGGGAAGAGAGGAGGGGGCGCCCACCCCCCCACCCCAAGGGAGTAGAGGAGGGGGCGCCCACCCAAGGGAGAGGAGGGGGTGTCCACCCCCCAACCCCAAGGGAGGAGAGATGGGACAAAGGGAGGAGGGGCAAAGGGAGGAGAGGAGGGGCGCCCACCCCCCCAAGGGAGGAGAGGGGGTGCCCACCACCCCCCCAAGGGAGGAGAGGGGGCGCCCACACACCCCCAAGGGAGGAGAGGGGGCCCCCCCCCCCCCCCAAGGGAGGAGAGGGGACACCGGCCCACCCCCCCCAAGGGAGGAGAGGGGACACCCACCACCCCCCCAAGGGAGGAGAGGGGGCACCCACACCCCCCCTCCCCAAGAGAGAGCGTCCACACCTATATAGATTCTGTCCAATGACAATGGGCCCTCTCCCCCCACCAGTTGGATGAGCCCCTGCCACCCTCCTCCCCCTAACCCACCCTCCTCCCCCTAACCCCACCTCCTCCCCTAACCCCACCCTCCTCCCCTAACCCCACCCTCACACTTCCAGCTCGGATACGTCCTTGCAACCGCTACGCGGCCAGCGATGGGTCAATCAGTTGAAGCAGCGCAGTAGTGAGCCCCCCCCCCCGTTACGCAGAGCCCCCCCCCCCCGCTTTGCCCCAGCAGGACACACGACTTATTCCACGGGTGTACGTCAGGGAACGCGTTGGCATCTGAATACAGGGCCGCAGGGCGCGATATCTCCGCACACGCCCTGACACACTCACATCCGTGAGCCGTGTTTTTCAGGGATCTGCAGGGATGTGTCATCCTGTGGAGGGGGAGGGGTGGAGGTTGCCCACGGAATACGCTGTCTCTGAAGTGGGTGAAATCACTACGAATCACAGGGCCATCTCCTTGCTGCCTAGGGAAAGTCTCCAACTCCCTCGTGTTACGGGCAGCGACATTAGATTGTGAGCTCTTTGGGGCAGAGCTCATTGTGCCTGCGAGTATCCACGTACAGCGCTACGGACGGTCAGTGTGATACCCGTTACATAGGTTTGTGGTGCAATGCGGCTCACAGATAAAGATCTAATCATTCATATTGTGTGATACCCGTTACATAGGTTTGTGGTGCAATGCGGCTCACAGATAAAGATCTAATCATTAATATTGTGTGATACCCGTTACATACCAGCACACAAGTGGGTGTATGGGCGACTCAGTCCGTATTAAACACTTACCGACCAGCTCCTGCGGGTCCCTCTTATCCGCCTCGGGCAGCTCCTGTAACACAGCAGGGAGAGAGGAGGTGAGAGGTCGGGGGGGGGGGGGGGGGCACTGGGACAAACCTCAGAAGTTACGCACCCCGAGCGCTCTGACCCTCCGCCTATAAAAACGGACATGCAAAACCATGCAGCTTTCAAGTCCTACACTGTAATAGCCTCTTCCACCGCCTCTGCTGGGAGGCTGCTCCACGAAACCACTACCCCTGCAGCAAAGACATACTGCCTCATTCTCTGCATGATGTGTCCGTCGCCCGCCCTTTACTCTCCCAGGCTGGATATGGGGCCCAGTCCTGCACAGAGGAAAGGTCTGACCCACGGTGTTACCGGAGCTAAAACCCCGCCCCGATGATCACACGGTGATCACACGGTGACGCCACTGGTCTGCACCGTTATCTGACGACACTTCACCCATCAAAGCTTCTACAGACGTGTTACGGGGGCCCAGACGGCCACCAAGTCACGGGGGGCCAGACGGCCACCAGGTCACGGGGGCCCAGACGGCCACCAAGTAACGGGGGCCCAGACGGCCACCAAGTCACGGGGGCCCAGACGGCCACCAAGTCACGGGGGGGCAGACGGCCACCAAAATGAGCTATTTTTGGTAAGCCGACTCCAGGTCACGTCACTGAGAAGTCGCAGCGCCCTCTCACTGCTTCACATGTCCCCACACTTCAGGTCAACAAGACAGTCAGCATGACAAGGGGATTATTCCGGCCGCGGAGCAATAACAGGAGGGACCGTCCCCTCTCCTCAAATTCTACAAGGTGCCGATCCGCACAGGACCAAAGAGAACCAACCACAGCCACACTCACCCGGTTAGAAAGGACTGACGCGGGGCTGGCAGCGACAGGCCTGGGCGTTACTGTAACGATTAGTCCATTAATGCCGGGGGTCCTCAACGCAGTCCTAAAGACATCCCCCAACAGGTCAGGTTTTCAGGATATCCCTGCTTCAGCAGAGGTGGCTCAATCAGAGGCTCAATCTTTGACTGAGCCACTTCCGCTGAAGCAGGGATATCCTGACCAGTTGGGGTGCCTTGAGGATTGTAGTTGAGAACCCCCTGCATTAACGCAATGCTTTGCCAGACCCCCCCCCCCCCAACCGCACAAGAGTTACCCGTCCTCTCTCAAACAAAAGAACCCACCCCTCTGTTACTAGCCACAGCACCGCCGATTCCCACTCAGCACTGAAGTGGTTAAGTCGTGCCACAGGACCAGGAAGTCCCATGGGCTACAGTCTTGCGTCCTGACATCCAGGTGCCGAGGGGTTAACCAGGGCTGTTTGCACGTGTGCCGGTTAGTCCAGTTTAATCGGAGGTTACCTGCGTGAGAGGCGGGCGGGCACAGGCCATGGGGCGGGTTTAGGAGAGGCGGGCGGGCACAGGCCCCGGGGCGGGAGGGGGTTTAGGAGAGGCGGGCGGGCACAGGCCATGGGGCGGGAGCGGGTTTAGGAGAGGCGGGCGGGCACAGGCCATGGGGCGGGAGCGGGTTTAGGAGAGGCGGGCGGGCACAGGCCCCGGGGCGGGAGGGGGTTTAGGAGAGGCGGGCGGGCACAGGCCATGGGGCGGGAGGGGGTTTAGGAGAGGCGGGCGGGCACCGGCCATGGGGCGGGAGGGCAGGGGGTTTAGGAGAGGCGGGCACAGGCCATGGGCAGGAGGGGGTTTAGGAGAGGCGGGCGGGCACAGGCCCCGGGGTGGGAGGGGGTTTAGGAGAGGCGGGCGGGCACAGGCCATGGGGCGGAGGGGGTTTAGGAGAGCGGGCGGGCACCGGCCATGGGCGGGAGGGCAGGGGATTTAGGAGAGGCGGGCACAGGCCATGGGGCAGGAGGGGGTTTAGGAGAGGCGGGCGGGCACAAGCCCCGGGGCGGGAGGGGGTTTAGGAGAGGCGGGCGGGCACAGGCCCCGGGCGGGAGGGGTTTAGGAGAGGCGGGCGGGCACAGGGGCGGGAGGGGTTTAGGAGAGGCGGGCGGGCACAGGCCCCGGGGCGGGAGGGGTTTAGGAGAGGCCCTAACAGCATCCCGACAGTAAGAGCGATGTTATGGTCTCTGTGTCCTGGGGACGGGCTGGACACCGGCCTAGGAGCCTCTATACTTTGCTAACCTCCTCACAGGGATCAACCAGAATGCTTCAGGGAGACGTCTGAGGTTTGGGAAGCTCTGTACACGTGAAGAAGAGACCTATGAGGTTTGGAAAGCTCCCAAGGCACAAATTTGCACCTTTAATTATATATAAATGGACAAAATTGCTACAACTAGGTCATAGAAAAAGAGCTAACGAACCAGTTCCATCTTTAGAGATAAACACTTTATCCTAGGGACAATGGAACGGGCATGTGAGCGGGTGGAGACACACACACACACACACACACACACACACACACACACTGAGATCAGCGTGAAGGGGAGGGCTGTATATATCCTGCACAATACTGAATGTGGAGCAAGTGAAATACAGACTGTTCCAGGACGTCCCATGTAATATAATCACTAGCACCTATAGTAAGACCAAGGGAACCAAAGGGGGGGAGCAAGAGAGATCAGAGAGGTGAAGCGCCGAGGGGGGTGGAAGGAGGGAGAATTAGCACATAAGAAAGGAAGGGAGGAGAGAGAGGGGAGGAGAGGGGGGCGGAGAGTAGGATAGGGGGGAGAGGAGAGGAGCAGGGGGGGAGAGGAGAGGGGGGAGAGGAGAGGAGGGGAGGAGGGGAGAGGAGAGAAGGGTGACGAGCAGCATTTCCCAGCATGCCACTAGCTTCTGCTCTCGCTGTGCCAGAGTCACAAGCCAGTGGGGGACGTCCCAATCCAGAGCAGGGACCCCCAGTCCCGAGGGGGCAGGGGCTAACCCAAAAACAGATTGCAAGCTCTTGCAGACAGGGAATCTACACTGTATGCAGGTTTCCATATACAGCACAATGTCGCACTATACACATTGTGTCACTCGTTATTACAGCACAATGTCGCACTATACACATTGTGTCACTCGTTATTACAGCACAATGTCGCACTATACACATTGTGTCACTCGTTATTACAGCACAATGTCGCACTATACACATTGTGTCACTCGTTATTACAGCACAATGTCGCACTATACACATTGTGTCACTCGTTATTACAGCACAATGTCGCACTATACACATTGTGTCACTCGTTATTACAGCACAATGTCGCACTATACACATTGTGTCACTCGTTATTACAACACAATGTCGCACTATACACATTGTGTCACTCGTTATTACAGCACAATGTCGCACTATACACATTGTGTCCCTCGTTATTACAGCACGATGTCGTGTTACACACATTGTGTCACTCGTTATTACAGCACAATGTCGCACTATGCACATTGTGTCACTCGTTATTACAGCAAATGACAATCCCACGTTGTGAGCACAGCCAGGCAACCCTGCCCTTCCCCATTATCTCTTAGCATACACCGCTTCCCCTGCAGCCAGGGATTGTGGGAAATTACATGCAAATAAGCACTCACAGTGATCCACTCTCTACTTCTCCATTATAACATGGATCCCCCATAAGCTTCTGCCTGCCACATTACCCAGCCTGGGTTACAGAAGTGTAGAGCCAGTGAACCTACTCACAGACAGCAGTTTCGACTTCTTAGGCTGCATCCATGCTGCTGAAGACCGTGCTGTGGCGTGCGCGACGTCACCCGCGTTTAGCGGCCAAGATAAACGCGACATGGGGGTGTGTCTACCTGTGACATCACGGAGCTGGTTTGCCCTCATTGGGCGAAACGCACGTGACCTGCCCGTCGCGCCTATGAACCAGTTTGAACCAATTCCCCGCGCAACGCTCGCCCCCCCCCCCCTCCTGCTGTCGCGCAGTCTATGGGCGCGATCAATGCCTTAAGGCAATGTGATCGCGCACGCCCCCGCACGGTCTGCGGCAGCATGGACGCCGCCTTAGGGGTCCCAACAGCATGAGTGTGGCTGCAGGCTACGCAAAGTGAAGCGGGGGGAGTGGGTATAACCGACACAAAAAAGTGACAAGAGCCCTCCCCCGTACAGTCAACACAAACGCCACGTGTGAGCATCCACGTGTCTCGGGCAGCTCTGCAACCCTGCTCTTCCCCATTATCTCTTCCATTGCAGCCAGGGATTCTGGGTAACGACATGCAAAGCAGCACACACTGTCACCTTCTGCTTCTTGTCCCCCCCATGGACCCCCTGCCTGCCGCATTAGGCCAGGTTCATAGTAGGCGCGACCGTGCGCAGGCTGGCACACGCGCCTGTACAATCTGTGGCAGGGGCGTCACGCGAGCGGTTCGCCCTCCGTGGCTGAACCGCGCGCGTGGCCTGACCGTCGCGCGGCAAATCCAAACAAACGTGTCTCGCCACGGATCGGCGCTCTCGGTCTGTGGACACGGGCATTGCCCGCCTGCCTGTTTCCGGCGCGAGCGACGTCGCGCTCACTCTGGCCGCGGCCTTACGCAGCTTCTCAGCAAAGCCTGGGTGAAAGGTAATGTTACTCCTTACTGCAATATACATGTTGGGTCTTCTATCAACCTTCCCCGTCCCCCTGTCCCCCCCACTTCCCCTCCCCCCGTCCCCCTCTCCCTGCCCCTCCACACCCCAAAAGAAAACAAACTTTAACTGCATCTTTTTACCGCTTAGTGAAGTAGGAAACGCCCCCTGATAAACTTCAGGGGATGGAACAATGCTGCCCCATATAGAAGATTTATTGCGCCCCTGCAGGAATGAGACGCTTTCCATTGAAAACAACACAGACACAGACAGGACCCCCCCCCCCCCTGTGAGAGAGAAGGGCCTGGGAGAGGTCTCACTCACACAGGGCTCAGTCTTCCTGCTCGCCCCCATGAGATCGAGCGATCTAGAACCTGCAGGCTTCCTGCCTGTATCCTGTCTGTGCCGGTAGGCTGCCCAGGCCCGGGCACGGTGCCAGCCGGGGCGTGGGAGGGGGGGGGGGGGTCGAACGAGGCCGTAAAACACAGATCAATGGAACCTGGGAAGGACGTCAACAAAAACATCTCGTCCGTGCACATGTGACAGGGGCCCAGCGCGTGTCACCCGCAGCACACAGCCGGTGTATACCAACGCGCGCATGCAGGCACATGTGACAGGGGCCCAGCGCGTGTCACCCGCAGCACACAGCCGGTGTGTACCAACGCGCGCATGCAGGCACATGTGACAGGGGCCCAGCGCGTGTCACCCGCAGCACACAGCCGGTGTGTACCAACGCGCGCATGCAGGCACATGTGACAGGGGCCCAGCGCGTGTCACCCGCAGCACACAGCCGGTGTATACCAACGCGCGCATGTGACAGGGGCCCAGCGCGTGTCACCCGCAGCACACAGCCGGTGTATACCAACGCGCGCATGTGACAGGGGCCCAGCGCGTGTCACCCGCAGCACACAGCCGGTGTATACCAACGCGCGCATGCAGGCGCATGCGACAGGGGCCCAGCGCGTGTCACCCGCAGCACACAGCCGGTGTATACCAACGCACGCACGCAGGCACATGTGACAGGGGCCCAGCGCGTGTCACCCGCAGCACACAGCCGGTGTATACCAACGCGCGCATGCAGGCGCATGTGACAGGGGCCCAGCGCGTGTCACCCGCAGCACACAGCCGGTGTATACCAACGCGCGCACGCGGGCGCATGTGACAGGGGCCCAGCGCGTGTCATCCGCAGCACACAGCCGGTGTATACCAACGCGCGCACGCAGGCGCATGTGACAGGGGCCCAGCGCGTGTCACCCGCAGCACACAGCCGGTGTATACCAACGCGCACATTCAGGCACAGGTGGACTAAGTCATGCTATTCCCTACGGCCCCCGTCACTTGGTGCGTTTATAGAAAAGCAGCATTTAGTCAATATTGCCCTCCATGCAGCGCAGTGCGGCAGCGAGACGCCGGCGTTTCACTCGGGGACACTTCGGGGCTTTAACGCGGATACTGGATGAATAGACGAGCAAAGGCAGGAGGGGATACCTTTAATGGCCAACCGGAGGTTAAATAGAGTGCAAGCTCTCAGGACCACAACGGTCCCTTCAGACAGATTCTTGGTTTACGCTTTTTCTTTGGAGCTTTTAACTCCAGTCCTCAAGCCCCGCCCAACAGGTCAGGTTTTCAGGATATCCCAGCTTCAGCACAGGGGGCTCAGTCCCAGCTTCAGCACACGGGGCTCAGTCTTCGACAGCTTCCGATTGAGCTACCTGTGCTGAAGCTGGGATATCCTGAAAACCTGACCTGTTGAGGGGGGGGGGGGGGGGCGCTTCAAGGGATTTGAGCAAGTCCTGAGCTACACAAGTGTGTTACAAGGCCGAGTGCTTTCACTTCAAAACAATATGGGTCCGCCTGGACAGACCCACGGATCTGGCCGGATCAGCGCTGCTCGTATTGTACAGAATAACAGCCATTCTCTCTGTATTGGAGGCCCGGTTCTGTAACCGCACCCCCTCCCCCGGTTCTGTAACTGCTCCCCCTCCCCTGGTTCTGTAACTGCTCCCCCTCCCCTCCCCTGGTTCTGTAACTGCTCCCCCTCCCCTGGTTCTGTAACTGCTCCCCCTCCCCTGGTTCTGTAACTGCTCCCCCTCCCCTGGTTCTGTAACTGCTCCCCCTCCCCTGGTTCTGTAACTGCTCCCCCTCCCCTGGTTCTGTAACTGCTCCCCCTCCCCTCCCCTGGTTCTGTAACTGCTCCCCCTCCCCTGGTTCTGTAACTGCACCCCTCCCCTGGTTCTGTAACTGCTCCCCCTCCCCCGGTTCTGTAACTGCTCCCCCTCCCCTGGTTCTGTAACTGCACCCCTCCCCTGGTTCTGTAACTGCTCCCCCTCCCCTGGTTCTGTAACTGCTCCCCCTCCCCTCCCCTGGTTCTGTAACTGCTCCCCCTCCCCTGGTTCTGTAACTGCTCCCCCTCCCCTGGTTCTGTAACTGCTCCCCCTCCCCTGGTTCTGTAACTGCTCCCCCTCCCCTCCCCTGGTTCTGTAACTGCTCCCCCTCCCCTGGTTCTGTAACTGCTCCCCCTCCCCTGGTTCTGTAACTGCTCCCCCTCCCCTGGTTCTGTAACTGCTCCCCCTCCCCTGGTTCTGTAACTGCTCCCCCTCCCCTGGTTCTGTAACTGCTCCCCCTCCCCTCCCCTGGTTCTGTAACTGCTCCCCCTCCCCTGGTTCTGTAACTGCACCCCTCCCCTGGTTCTGTAACTGCTCCCCCTCCCCCGGTTCTGTAACTGCTCCCCCTCCCCTGGTTCTGTAACTGCACCCCTCCCCTGGTTCTGTAACTGCTCCCCCTCCCCTGGTTCTGTAACTGCTCCCCCTCCCCTCCCCTGGTTCTGTAACTGCTCCCCCTCCCCTGGTTCTGTAACTGCTCCCCCTCCCCTGGTTCTGTAACTGCTCCCCCTCCCCTGGTTCTGTAACTGCTCCCCCTCCCCTGGTTCTGTAACTGCTCCCCCTCCCCTCCCCTGGTTCTGTAACTGCTCCCCCTCCCCTGGTTCTGTAACTGCACCCCTCCCCTGGTTCTGTAACTGCTCCCCCTCCCCCGGTTCTGTAACTGCTCCCCCTCCCCTGGTTCTGTAACTGCACCCCCTCCCCTCCCTGCTCGCCCCTCAGTGACGCTCCCAGGGATTATTTGGTGACGTTTAAGTGTTTTGGGGTTGGGGTCGGAGCTCAGGACTGTGCAGCTCGCACACTGCCCCCTCTCTCTGGGATTCCCTGCCAGGCACCGGCAGACTCTCACTCTCTCCTCCGAACCCCCAGCTCTCTCTCTCCCCCCCCCTCACTCACTCCTCCGCACCCCCCCCTCTCTCTCTCCTCCCCCCTCACTCACTCCTCCGCACCCCCCCTCTCTCTCTCCTCCGCACCCCCCCCCAGCTCTCAGACATTTAAACACTCCCTGAAAACACAGTTTTTCAAGGAAGCCCATCAACCCTCTCCCCCCCCCCCCGCCCAACCCTGTTTGTATCTGCTGTGCAGCTGGTCCTAATCCCATGCTATACAACACCCCTTAACATCCGCACCCCCAAACCTCAATACATCCAGCTTGATCAATCTCCATGGCAACACCCCCAAAACTTAATGCAGGGGCTGCCAATTCCAGTCCTCAAGGGCCACAAACAGGTCAGGTTTTAAGCAGATCACTGCTTCAGCACAGGTGGCTTAATCAACTACAGAGCCACTGATAGAGCCACCTGTGCTGAAGCAGTGATCTGCTTCAAACCTAACCTGTCAGTGGCCCTTGAGGACTGGAGTTTACCACCCCGTCATTAATGGGATCAGCTGTGCGGCCGGACCATACTCCATCCTGATATATACTCTGTCCCACAACGAGCAGCCGCGTTACCTTTTGTTCCAACATTGCCCCTTATCCCCTGCAGAGTGTAAGCTCTCCGGACCAGCGCCCTCATTCCCACCTGTGTCTGTTTGCCCCCATCTCTTAATGTAAAGATCGAATCCCTGCGCCTCCCTTTGTACTGCGCTGCAGAATGTGCGGGCGCTTTACAAATAAACCATAACCAAGCCGGACGCGCAAGATGACGGTAAAGCCCAAAGGAAAACCCGATCGGCGTGTCCCGGGCCCTCTCTGGCAGTGCAGTGGTTAACACAACGCCAGGCCCGAACGCGCGCAGGTCACCGCCCGGGAGTGCTGGGTGACGCAGAGCCGGCTTCCTGCGCAGGTCTCCTCCCTGTCTGCGTGAAGCCGCAGGGACACGCCTGTGTGAGCAATGCCAGGTATTCGGCACCGCCGGCAAGACACGCTGTGCTGGAGCTTGCACATGCCTGCCGGGGCGGGAGCACACTGCCAGCGATCCGCCCCCCCCCTGCCAGGAGCGCCCCTTAACCCTTCCACTGCCACGGGGAAGGAGAGGGGGGCGGTTATAGGTGCCGCTACCTGCACAAGGAATTACACCAGGCGATATTGTTGCATTTTAAGTTAAACACACAGGAAAAATAAAAGTATGCATTTTCTACGTTTCACATGGCTGCATGTGTGACCCCCCCATTTTTTTTAAACCCCTGGTTGCAGAGGCAGTTGCAGGGGTGTACCCCAATAGGCTACAGACGACTGCTTCTAACAAGCTGCTGTTCCCAAGGCCGTCTCCTTTCTGCCCCGCGGTCTCTACTGCTCCCAAATCCTCCCTAGCTGCCCCGTTCCCTCTCCAGCCGCCTCGATCTTTCACTCTGCACTAAACAAAACACACGTTTAAAGGAGTAGTTTAGGACACAGCGACTGCTGCCCCAAACATCTCCCGGTAGTAGGTACAGTATATCTTTATTTATATGGCGCCCGCCGTGCGCTGTGCATCGCTTTCCCCAGCACTATAAACCGATAACACTTACTGGGAAGAAGCGCTCGAGATATGAAAGTAACAACAGGAAAAGAAGCCCCTGCCCCGAAGAGCTTACAATCTAAGTGGTAAGTAGGGAGAACGTACAGAGACAGGATGAGGGTGTGCTGGTAAGTGCCTCTGTCTGTAAGGGGCCGTGGGAAAGGCACGAGGTGTACAGTAGCAGCCAGCAGAGCTCCCATATGCTGCGTTACCGAGGTGTGTGCTAAGATGGGCCTCAAAGGTGGAGGGAGAGGGTATTCCAGAGGTGTGGGGCAGTGAGCGGGAGCGGTTTTAGGCATGAAAGGGCTTTAGATACACGTACAGATGCTTAAACAGTCTCTGGGACTTAGATTGCTAGCTCTTTGCACTAACTCCATTCTAGCTCGGTTCCTGCACCCCGCCTGTTACACGTTCTGTATACCAGCGGGTGAGGGGTGAGGTAGGGACCCCTCCCCCCCCGGCTGGGCGTGGTGGGACAGCTGGGTTACTCAGAACTTTAATCAGCGCCTCCAGGTTAATGATTCTCAGGTGAGTAATACCAGGTGAGCGGAGCGGAAGGGCTGGGTCCCCCCCCCCCCACCTCCCCCAGGAACGGGACACTGGCTAACGACCTCACACCCGCAGGGTCACACTTCCTGCTGGACGGATCACAGCGGCTGTGTATGAGGAGCAGGGATACAGCGCCACGTGTGAACACGGCAAACGGAATGAAATAGAAGTAGCCCAGTATACACACTGCAAAAACCAGCAGCTGCTTCAGCCGTTGGGTCACTTTATTTGTTGGACTTGCACCCGATATTTCGGGACGAGCTTTGCGAGTTCCTCTTCCTTACATTGCACAGCAAATACAGTGACCACCGGTGGGTGCATTTGCACGCAGAGCTGGCTGGGAGTGCTGCGGGGCGCTGGGTGCGCGCGGGGGGGGCCTCTTGTCCGCTCCTCACGGCGTCACGTGACTTGGGGGGTGGCAGGAGATGCAGACACGTGCAGAGGCCCCGCCCGCGCCCCCCTGGCCCAACTCCGGTTAATTTAAACCCCCTCACAACATTTAAACGGTGATTACGGAAGTTGGGCCTCGGGGAGAGCGCGGCGCCTGGGGGAGAGCGCGGGGCCTGGGGGAGAGCGCGGGGAGCGTGGGGCCTGGGGGAGAGCGCGGGGCCTCGGGGGAGAGCGCGGGGCCTCGGGGGAGAGCGCGGGAGCGCGGGGCATGGGGGGGAGCGCGGGGCATGGGGGGGAGCGCGGGGCATGGGGGGGAGCGCGGGGCCTGGGGGAGAGCGTGGGGCCTCGGGGAGAGCGCGGGGCCACGTGCATTTACACTGCCATCAAACCGGCCTTGTAGCATGTCTGCAACCCTGCCCTTCCCCATTATTTCTTAGCGCAGTGCTTCCACTGTACAAGGGATTCTGGGTATCGAGAGGGGGAGCCGTGCAGACGCTCCGCGATGAGCCCGTCATCCTCTATGAGGATGTCTTCAGGGGGCTCCCGCGAGCGTCCGCAGGCGTGCTGAGGCGCTGGGATTTTCAGCCGACAACAGAGCCTGTTTCTCAGCGCGCTGTCGGCTGAAAACACCCAATCAGCGCGAAGCAGCGTCACGACGTCGACGCCGTGACGTCGGCGCTTTGCGGGCTATTGGCCCAGCGACGTCACTGCCCCGCCTCCCGATCGCGCACGCTGGCTCGCCTGCCAGTCCATGGGATCGATCCTGACCGAGCAGGCGAGCCTCAGCGTCAGCGCGGAGGAGCGCGGCTTCCCCCTCTATGGACTCAGCCTTATACTGGGAGACGGGAGACAGGAAACGCACAGCTGCGAACTGCAGAATGCTGCAGGCGCAATGGATCCCTCGCCTCCAGAGCTTGCACTCTTTATTTTCAGCCACAGCAGCAGAAAGGGTTTAGATTAATTAACCCCATAGCTGCCAGAGGGGCCTGCAAATGAGTTAACCGCCGGGCTAAACAGTATGTGGACAGAGGAGTTACTCCCCCCCTTCGGACACGGTAGATTGCGATTCCTTTAGTGCAGACGGCTGTGTGTGAGGCCCACATCCTGCACGGGCACACCCTGCCTTGATCAGTCACCGCGTGTCTCATTTCACACTTCCCCCGGCCTTCCCGAGACTCGGAGGAGGAAGCATCAGCGCAGCTCTCTGGCGGACGATGGCGACCGACGCCAGTAAACGCTTCACAAAGTGCAGGATCCCTTGAGGCCGCTCCTAGTGCGCGTGTGATGGCGCGACCGCGTTTTAAAAAGACAAAAAAAGGGTCTTTCCAAGCAGCGGCCGCATCACGTGAGCGGTTCAGCCAATCATGGTGAACCGGCACTGTGATGTCATAGCCACGCCCCTCATCGCCTCCAACACTGAGCACAGATCGCTAGTGCTACAGCAGCAAGCGCTTGCACTCTCGCAAGCAAGCGGCGTGTAGGAGCTCGGCCTAACACAGCACATTGCAGGCCTGTCCTACCACAGCACATTGCAGGCCTGTCCTACCACAGCACATTGCAGGCCTGTCCTACCACAGCACATTGCAGGCCTGTCCTACCACAGCACATTGCAGGCCTGTCCTACCACAGCACATTGCAGGCCTATCCTACCACAGCACATTGCAGGCCTATCCTACCACAGCACATTGCAGGCCTGTCCTAACACAGCACATTGCAGGCCTATCCTACCACAGCACATTGCAGGCCTGTCCTAACAGCACATTGCAGGCCTATCCTACCACAGCACATTGCAGGCCTATCCTACCACAGCACATTGCAGGCCTGTCCTACCTCTCCCAACACAGCACATTGCAGGCCTATCCTACCTCTCCCAACACAGCACATTGCAGGCCTATCCTACCTCTCCCAACACAGCACATTGCAGGCCTATCCTACCTCTCCCAACACAGCACATTGCAGGCCTATCCTACCTCTCCCAACACAGCACATTGCAGGCCTATCCTACCTCTCCCAACACAGCACATTGCAGGCCTATCCTACCTCTCCTAACACAGCACATTGCAGGCCTATCCTACCTCTCCTAACACAGCACATTGCAGGCCTATCCTACCTCTCCCAACACAGCACATTGCAGGCCTATCCTACCTTTCCCAACACAGCACATTGCAGGCCTATCCTACCTCTCCTAACACAGCACATTGCAGGCCTATCCTACCTCTCCTAACACAGCACATTGCAGGCCTGTCCTACCTCTCCCAACACAGCACATTGCAGGCCTATCCTACCTCTCCTAACACAGCACATTGCAGGCCTGTCCTACCTCTCCCAACACAGCACATTGCAGGCCTATCCTATCTCTCCCAACACAGCACATTGCAGGGCTATCCTACCTCTCCTAATACAGCACATTGCAGGCCTGTCCTACCTCTCCCAACACCATTGTAACCTTGTCTGTATATGTTACATACGCCCATAATCATATATTATCTCTAACAGTCCATGAAATGTCTGTAAATTGAATGTACAACCGCTGTTCATTTAATGTAACCGTGTATTGTTATCATGACTCTGTGCCCAGGACGTACTTGAAAACGAGAGGTAAGTCTCAATGCATTACTTCCTGGTAACACATTTGATGAATAAATTGGCGCTCCACGGTATTGTTCTTCGTCGACGAGCCACCTCCGGGGTGGAATGCGGCGGCACGCCTGAATTTGTAACGCCGCTGTACGTGGGGGTTGTTGCTTATACGGCAGCGCCACCCGGTGGTGAAATAATGGAACAGGCCGAGTTTGAAGCGCACTCCTCAAACCATGATAGTGCCGATCTGGGCTCAACAGTATGGAGCTCCCTTCAAGTCAGCGGGACTGCCCTGACCGGCACTATCACAGTTTAATAACCCCATATTGACTAAGTGGTGTTACACTATAACAATTCAGTTGAGTGGGTTAGAAGTATCTCCCAGAGCTGGACATGCTCGCTTTACAAATAAACAATAACATGCTTTGCTCCCCCCCCTCCCCCCCCCCCGATGCTGTGTTTCCCTCAGTCTCCCTCTGGCAAATACCTTCGTGTCACCAGCATCCTGTTTCTCAGTCTCGGAATCGCCGTCTTCCTACAAAGACGAGAATTGATGGGGTTTAGGAGGAGAGAGGCTGGAACCCCCTCCGCGCACATACACTCCAGAGTGCAGCCCAGAGAGGGGAGAGGCCCGCAAGCAGACCTGCCCACCCCACTGCGGCTGAGGGGCATATATTAACACATACACCAAGGGTGGCCAACTCTAGTCCTCAAGGGCCACCAACAGGTCAGAATTTAGGAATATCCCTGCTTCAGCACAGGTGGCTCAGTTGAGGCAGGGGGACGGCACGGTCAGACACGCACACACAAAACACATCCACATACCGACTGCGGGCTGTTCTCATCGTCTTCCCGGATAGATCCGTCCTCCTCCACCCGGGAGACGTCATCCTCTCCGTACGATCTGGACACCAAACCTCCTTTGTCATCTACAACAAAACACAGTTTGAATAAAATCACTGCAGTGATTATCGGGGGGGGGGGGGGCGGCAGTGATTATCGGGGGGGGGGGGGGCGGCAGTGATTACTCGCACCATGTCTCCCTCACCCCCACTCTCCCGCCTGTGTCCCTCACCCCCACCTGTCTCCCTCACCCCCACCTGTCTCCCTCACCCCCACTCTCCCCTTTGTCTCCCTCACCCCCACCTGTCTCCATCACCCCCACCTGTCTCCATCACCCCCACCTGTCTCCCTCACCCCCACCTGTCTCCCTCACCCCCACCTGTCTCCCTCACCCACGTCTCTCCTGCTCTCCCCCCTTCCTCCCCGTCGCTCTCCGGCAGGAAGGTCAGCACATTCCTCTTCCCTCCCACTCCTCACTCCCTGCCTCCCACTCCTCACCCCCAGCCTCCCACTCCTCACCCCCAGCCTCCCACTCCTCACCCCCCACTCCTCACCCCCCAGCCTCCCACTCCTCACCCCCCAGCCTCCCACTCCTCACCCCCCAGCCTCCCACTCCTCACCCCCCGCCTCCCACTCCTCCCCCCCCAGCCTTCCACTCCTCACACCCCAGCCTTCCACTCCTCACACCCCCTGTCTCCCCCCCAGCCTTCCACTCCCCACACTCCGTCTCCCCCCCAGCCTTCCACTCCTCACACCCCCTCCCCAGCCTTCCACTCCTCACACCCCCTGTAACCCCCCCAGCCTTCCACTCCTCACACCCACTGTCTCCCCCCCAGCCTTCCACTCCTCACCCCCGGTCTCCCCGTCGCTCTCCGGCTCCGGCTCGGAGTCTCCGGTATACACCGCCAGGGAGGACAGCACATTCCTCTTGCTCGCCATGATCCCGAGGTTTCCGCGGCGCTCCGGTGACGTCAGCTCGGCGGCCGCGAGCAAGGCGCGCGCGTCACCATAGAAACCAGGACGTCACGCAGCGCTCGGCCCTGATGACGTCATCAGAGCGCGTCGGGAACCGGCTGAAGTTACTAGGAAGTTTCTGAGGTAAAAATATTATATACGGTGTATGTATATATACACATATACATACACTGAGGGGGAGGTAGTATATACAGTATATATACAGTATATATACACACACACTCTGAGAGGGGGAGATATATTATATACAGTATATGTGTGTGTGTGTGTATATATGACTGAGGGGGAGGTATTATATACAGTATATATACATACACACATACATACACACACACTCTGAGAGGGGGATATATATTATATACAGTATATGTGTATATATATATATATATATAGCAACTGTAAATATTACTGTATGTTCATCTGCATGTCTTAGGCAGGTCTGCAACCCTGTCTTTCCCCATTGTCACCCAGCATACAGCGCTTCCACTGCAGCAAAGGATTCTGGGAAATGACATGCAAATGAGCACACATATATATATATGACTGAGGGGGATATATTATATACACACACAGTGTGTGCTGAGGGAGAGATATATTATATATACACAGTGTGTACTGAGGGAGGTATATTATATATACACACAGTGTGTGCTGAGGGAGATATATTATATATACACAGTGTGTGCTGAGGGGGATATATTATATATACACAGTGTGTGCTGAGGGGGATATATTATATACACAGTGTGTGCTGAGGGGGATATATTATATACACAGTGTGTGCTGAGGGGGATATATTATATACACAGTGTGTGCTAGGGGCTATTATATACAACCCCGACCTTACACCTGCTGTACAAACCAAAGTTTCTGAATGTCTCTCTGCGATATCATCCTGGATGGCCCTCCGACGCCTTAAACTTAACATGGCTAAAACAGAGCTCCTCATACTTCCTCCCAAACCTGGCCCTACTACCTCCTTCCACATTACTGTTGGAACTACAATCATTCACCCAGTAGCCCAAGCACGCTGCCATGGGGTCACACTCGACTGCTCTCTCACATTCGCCCCTCACATTCAAAACGTTTCTAAAACCTGTTGCTTTTTCCTCCGCAATATAACTAAGATAAGCCCTTTCCTCTGTTACTCGACAGCTAAAACTCTGACTCAGGCCCTCATTCTCTCCCGTCTTGATTACTGTAACCTCCTGCTGTCCGGCCTTCCTACCTCTCACCTGTCTCCCCTACAATCTATCCTAAATGCTGCTGCCAGAATCGCTCTACTCTTTCCTACATCTGTCTCAGCATCTCCCCTCCTGAAATCCCTCTCCTGGCTTCCAATCAAATCCCGCATCACACACTCCATTCTTCTCCTCACTTTTAAAGCTTTACACTCTTCTGCCCCTCCTTACATCTCACCCTAATCTCTCACTATACACCCCTCTGCCCCTCCTTACATTTCAGCCCTAATTTCTCGCTATGCACCATCCCGACTCTTGCGTTCTGCTCAAGGATGTCTTCTCTCTACCCCCTTTGTATCGAAAGCTCTCTCCCACCTTAAACCTTTCTCACTGACTGCCCCGCAACTCTGGAATGCCCTTCCCCTCAGTACCCGACTAGCACCCTCTCTATCCACCTTAAAACACACTTGCTTAAACAAGCATATGAATAGCACTGTGGATAATCCTGGACACATGATCACCCCGATACAATCACCATCAGTACAGCCGCAGCAGCAGTACCACCGCACACCGCCATGGGCCGCGTGGACCACTCCCCACCAAACCACCCAAATGCCACCCCCACACCACAAACATCCGGGGCAACGCCGGGGCTCTCAGCTAGTGGCACATAAAGCTTGGCCCCTGCAGACGCACTTACCAGAACTCCCTCCTACTGTCTCTGTACGTTCTCCCTACCTACCAATTAGATTATAAGCTCCTCGGAGCAGGGACTCCTCTTCCTTAATGTTACTTTTATGTCTGAAGCACATATTCCCATCATGTGTTATTTATATTATCTGTTATTTATTTGATTACCTCGTGTATTACTTCTGTGAAGCGCTATGTACATTAATGGCGCTATATAAATAAAGACATACAATACAGTGTGCTGAGGGGATATATTATATACACAGTGTGTACTGAGGGGAGATATTATATACACCATGTGTACTAAGGGGGAGATATTATATACACAGTGTGTGCTGAGGGGGATATTTTATATATATGTACACACACACACACTTTGTGTGTACTGAGGGTTATATATACGCAGAGGGAAGAGTTACATTTACAATACAGAAGGAGATTCATAGTTATTTTAATGTGTACAGTCATAGAGGTTGGGGCAGAGGTCACCGTGCAGCCATAGAGGTTGAGGCAGAGGTCACCGTGCAGCCATAGAGGTTGGGGCAGAGGTCACTGTGCAGCCATAGAGGTTGGGGCAGAGGTCACCGTGCAGCCATAGAGGTTGGGGCAGAGGTCACTGTGCAGCTGTAGAGGCTGGTGCAGAGCTCAGATGATTGCCCCCGAAGCTGCTAACTTGCCCCTTTCCTTTCTGTAGATCAGGTGCCCCTCTCACCTCCGCACAATGAGCGCCCAGCCCAGGCCCTCCTCGTCCTCCTCGCCAGCTGGGCCCACGTCCCGCGTCTCCGCGGCTCTCAGGAAGGTCTTTGGGTTTCATTCATTCCGGACGGATCTGCAGGAGAGCGCAACACGGACGGTGGTGAAAGGTGACCGTCCCTGAACTTTCATTCCCGCTACAGGGGGCCGGGAAACCATGGTATCGCTCTCGCCATGGGCCGTGCTACATTGGGCCGCGTGTCGTGCCACGCAGAGCCATATAGCTACAATGGGAAGAGCCATGTTGTTCCACGCAAGCTAAGGCACGTGTGCTCCTCCGTCTCTGCCCCGTGTGAGCTGGTGAGACCGTTCCCTGAGCTGTGTCGTGTTTCCCTCCCCCCCCCCCCCCCCCGCAGGTGATCGGGACGTGTTTGTCTGCATGCCCACCGGAGCGGGGAAGTCCTTGTGTTACCAGCTCCCTGCCGTACTCGCCGTTGGCATCACCGTGGTCATCTCTCCTCTTATCGCGCTAATTCAGGTAACATCCCCCGTTCCCCCCCCCCCCCCCCGCCAGCCGAGGACGAGCTGAACATCTCGTGTCTCGAGCGGCCGGCAGATCGCTGCCTCACCGGCATGTCCACCCCTAATCTTAACACCTAATACTTACCATAACCCCTTTACCCCTAACCCACTTACCCCTAATCCCTTTACCCTAACCCCCATTTACCCCCCAAAACCCCCCTTACCCTAAAAAACCCCTTACCCCAAAACCCTCTATCCTTAACCCCTTTCCCTAAGTACTAAAACCCCTTAAGGTAACTTACCTTATTGGTGGAGTGGCTGCGGCGGAGAGTTTCCCCTGCGGCCAAACGCAGCGATGCGGCCAGATGTCCCCTTCCGATGATAGCTCGTGTCGGTGTCTCACTGATCGGCCCTTTGTTTGTGGGCCGCAAACCCCCCAATGTCCCTGATTCGGGGCGCTGGAGGTGACCGCTCTGGCTTCCCTCGCCGTTGGGTGACTGGTATTATTCTTGGCTTGTGAGGGATCTGTGTGTATTTGGGGCGGTCTGACGCTGTTCCCTTCTCGTACCCCCGCTCCCCCTTGCAGGATCAAGTGGATCACCTTGAAGCCCTAAAGATCAAAGCCTGTTCCCTCAACTCCAAGCTGCCGGCCGCCGAGCGCAAGTCCATCCTGCAGGACCTGGAGAGCGAGAAGCCTCAGACCAAGCTCCTGTACATCACCCCCGAGATGGCCGCGTCCCCCTCCTTCCAGCCCACCCTGACGCTGCTCCTCTCCCGCGGCCTCCTGTCCTACCTCATCGTCGACGAGGCGCACTGCGTCTCCCAGTGGGGCCACGACTTCCGACCCGACTACCTGCGGCTGGGCTCGCTGCGCTCCCGCATCCCGCAGACGCCCTGCGTGGCCCTCACCGCCACGGCCACCAAGCAGGTGCAGGACGACATCGTGGCCACGCTGAGGCTGCGCCAGCCGGTCGCCATGTTCAAAACCCCCTGCTTCCGCTGCAACCTGTTCTACGACGTGCAGATGAAGGAACTCCTGGACGATCCGTACGGGAACCTGAAGGACTTCTGTCTGGAAGCGCTGGGGGCGAAGAAGCCCCAAGGGGTAAGTGGAACTAACCCTCCCGGGGGGGGGGGGGGATTTAGGAAAAGGCGAACAGAGGAAGGGTCCGAAACCTTTTTATTGTCGTTTTAACGATACAGCAGCCCCCAAAGAGCGCTACATACACACACATACACACACACACACACACACACACACACATACATACACACACATACATACACATACACACACATACATACATTTATTTTATTCCTGCGACACACGGACGCCCGTCTGATACCCGACCCCCCTCCCCCATCTCATAGGCACCTGCTCCCCCGGGCGTGGTGAGTCTGGGTTGGCAGAGGCAGATGGGGTCACTGTGACGTGGTCGCAGGCTTCAAATATTTTGCCCAAAGTAGCGTACTAAATGAGCCATATTTATGAGAAAAGAATCTAGATAAAATACATAGTAATGCGCTTAATAACTTGTCAGGATAAATGTCGCATGGGGTTTTTTTTTGGTCTCTTGTTGTTTACCTTCGGTCACTATCCCAGTACGCACTACACACGCACTACACACGCACTACACACGCACTACACACGCACTACACACGCACTACACACGCACTACACACGCACTACACACGCACTACACACGCACTACACACGCACTACACACGCACTACACACGCACCCCTCACGCACCCCTCACGCACTCCACACGCACTCCACACGCACTCCACACGCACCACTCACGCACCACTCACGCACCACTCACACACCACTCACACACCACTCACACACCACTCACACACCACTCACACACCACTCACACACACCACACACACACCTGTGTGTGCCTTGGCAGAGATAGAAGCAGGAGGAGGAGCAGGAAGTTATCTCCCGGGTTTTGTTTAGTTGGGAAATGTTGCCGTTTTTCATTTGCTCCTGTAAAATGCGAATAGAGAGGATAAGTGAAGGAGGTCCGGTGCGGTCACGCTGCGGCAGGAAGGGAGAGGGGGCCGCTCCTGTTCACCTGCAGACCTCACCTCCGTGTCCTCTGCATCCTCACACAGGGCTTCTCCGGCTGCGGAATAGTGTACTGCCGGACCAGAGACGCCTGCGAGGAGGTGGCTAGCAAGCTGTGCCAGCGAGGGGTTAAATCCAAGGCCTATCATGCAGGTGTGTGTCCCAGCGAGGGGTCAGTGCCAAGGGCTATCATGCAGGTGTGTGTCCCAGCGAGGGGTCAGTGCCAAGGGCTATCATGCAGGTGTATTTCCCAGCGAGAGGTCAGTACCAAGGGCTATCATGCAGGTGTATGTCCCAGCGAGGGGTCAGTGCCAAGGGCTATCATGCAGGTGTGTGTCCCAGCGAGGGGTCAGTGCCAAGGGCTATCATGCAGGTGTGTGTCCCAGCGAGGGGTCAGTGCCAAGGGCTATCATGCAGGTGTATCCCAGCGAGGGGTTAAATCCAAGGGCTATTATGCAGGTGTGTCCCAGCGAGGGGTCAGTACCAAGGGCTATCATACAGGTGTGTCCCAGCGAGGGGTCAGTACCAAGGGCTATCATACAGGTGTGTCCCAGCGAGGGGTCAGTACCAAGGGCTATCATGCAGGTGTGTGTCCCAGCGAGGGGTTAAATCCAAGGGCTATAAAGCTGTCCCAGAGAGGGGTCAGTACCAAGGGCTATCAAGCTGTCCCAGCGAGGGGTTAAATCCAAGGCCACCATGCAGGTGTGTGTCCCAGAGAGGGGTCAGTACCAAGGGCTATCATGCAGGTGTATCCCAGCGAGGGGTTAAATCCAAGGGCTATAAAGCTGTCCCAGAGAGGGGTCAGTACCAAGGGCTATCAAGCTGTCCCAGCGAGGGGTTAAATCCAAGGCCACCATGCAGGTGTGTCCCAGAGAGGGGTCAGTACCAAGGGCTATCATACAGGTGTGTCCCAGAGAGGGGTCAGTACCAAGGGCTATCATGCAGGTGTGTCCCAGCGAGGGGTCAGTACCAAGGGCTATCATACAGGTGTGCCCCAGCGAGGGGTCAGTACCAAGGGCTATCATACAGGTGTGTCCCAGAGAGGGGTCAGTACCAAGGGCTATCATACAGGTGTGTCCCAGCGAGGGGTCAGTACCAAGGGCTATCATACAGGTGTGCCCCAGCGAGGGGTCAGTACCAAGGGCTATCATACAGGTGTGTCCCAGAGAGGGGTCAGTACCAAGGGCTATCATGCAGGTGTGCCCCAGCGAGGGGTCAGTACCAAGGGCTATCATACAGGTGTTCAGCAATTCTACGTGCTTTGTACGTCACAGGTATATACGCTGCTCTGCAGAGCCTCACAGGTATATACGCTGCGTTGCAGAGCCTCACAGGTATATACGCTGCATTGCAGCGCTGACAGGTATATACGCTGTCTTGCTGCGCTCACAGGTATATGCGCTGCGTTGCAGTGCTCACAGTTATATACGCTGCGTTGCAGCGCTCACAGGTATATACGCTGCTCTGCAGCGCCTCACAGATATATACGCTGCGTTGCAGCGCCTCACAGATATATACGCTGCGTTGCAGCGCCTCACAGGTGTAAACTCTGCAGCGCCTCACAGGTATATACGCTGTGGTATATACAGGTATATACGCTGCTTTGCAGTACTCACAGATATATACGCTGCGTTGCAGCGCCTCACAGGTATATACGTTGCAGCGCTCACAGGTATATACACTGCTTTGCAGTACTCACAGATATATACGCGGCTCTGCAGTATTCACAGGTATATGCGCTGCTTTGCAGTACTCACAGGTATATGCGCTGCTCTGCAGTACTCACAGGTATATGCGCTGCTCTGCAGTACTCACAGGTATATGCGCTGCTTTGCAGTACTCCCAGGTATATGCGCTGCTCTGCAGTACTAACAGGTATATGCGCTGCTTTGCAGTACTCACAGGTATATACGATGCTGTGCAGCGCTCACAGGTATATGCGCTGTTCTGTAGTGCTCACAGTTATATGCGCTGCTCTGCAGCGTCTCACAGGTATATACGCTGCTCTGTAGCGCCTCACAGTTATATACGCTGTCTTGCAATGCTCACAGGTGTATACACTGCTGTGCAGCGCCTCACAGGTATATGCGCTGCGTCGCAGCGCCTCACGGGTATATACGATGCTGTGCAGCGCTCACAGGTATATACGCTGTGTTGCAGCGCTCATAGGTATATGCGCTGCGTTGCAGCGCCTCACGGGTATATACGCTGCTCTGCAGCGCTCACAGGTATATACGATGCTCTGCAGCGCTCACATGTATATACGATGCTCTGCAGCGCTCACAGGTATATACGATGCTCTGCAGCGCTCACAGGTATATATGATGCTCTGCAGCGCTCACAGGTATATACGATGCTGTGCAGCGCTCACAGGTATATGTGCTGTCTTGCGGTGCTCACAGGTATATACGCTGCTCTGCAGCGCCTCACAGGTATATACGCTGCATTGCAGCGCTGACAGGTATATACGCTGTCTTGCTGCGCTCACAGGTATATGCGCTGCGTTGCAGCGCTCACAGGTATATACGCTGTCTTGCTGCGCTCACAGGTATATGCGCTGCGTTGCAGCGCTCACAGGTATGTACGCTGGGTTGCAGCGCTCACAGGTATATACGCTGCTCTGCAGCGCCTCACAGATATATACGCTGCGTTGCAGCGCCTCACAGGTGTAAACTCTGCAGCGCCTCACAGGTATATACGCTGTGGTATATACAGGTATATACGCTGCTTTGCAGTACTCACAGATATATACGCTGCGTTGCAGCGCCTCACAGGTATATACGTTGCAGCGCTCACAGGTATATACACTGCTTTGCAGTACTCACAGGTATATGCGCTGCTCTGCAGTACTCACAGGTATATGCGCTGCTTTGCAGTACTCACAGGTATATGCGCTGCTTTGCAGTACTCCCAGGTATATACGATGCTTTGCAGTACTCACAGGTATATACGATGCTGTGCAGCGCTCACAGGTATATGCGCTGTTCTGCAGTACTAACAGGTATATGCGCTGCTTTGCAGTACTCACAGGTATATACGATGCTCTGCAGCGCTCACAGTTATATGCGCTGCTCTGCAGCGTCTCACAGGTATATACGCTGCTCTGTAGCGCCTCACAGATATATGCGCTGCTCTGTAGCGCCTCACAGTTATATACGCTGTCTTGCAATGCTCACAGGTGTATACACTGCTGTGCAGCGCATCACAGGTATATGCGCTGCGTCGCAGCGCCTCACGGGTATATACGATGCTGTGCAGCGCTCACAGGTATATACGCTGTCTTGCAGCGCTCACAGGTATATACGCTGCTCTGCAGCGCCTCACAGGTATATACGCTGCTCTGCAGCGCCTCACAGGTATATACGATGCTCTGAAGCGCTCACAGGTATATACGCTGCTCTGCAGCGCTCACAGGTATATACGCTTCTCTGCAGCGCTCACAGGTATATACGCTGCTCTGCAGCGCTCACAGGTATATACGATGCTCTGCAGCGCTCACAGGTATATACGATGCTCTGCAGCGCTCACAGGTATATACGATGCTCTGCAGCGCTCACAGGTGTATACGATGCTCTGCAGCGCTCACAGGTATATATACGATTCTCTGCAGTGCTCACAGGTATATACGCTGCTCTGCAGCGCTCACAGGTATATACGATGCTCTGCAGCGCTCACAGGTATATACGATGCTCTGCAGTGCTCACAGGTATATACGATGCTCTGCAGCGCTCACAGGTATATGCGCTGTCTTGCAGTGCTCACAGGTATATATACGATTCTCTGCAGTGCTCACAGGTATATACGATGCTCTGCAGCGCTCACAGGTATATACGCTGCTCTGAAGCGCTCACAGGTATATACGATGCTCTGCAGCGCTCACAGGTATATACGATGCTCTGAAGCGCTCACAGGTATATGTGCTGTCTTGCGGTGCTCACAGGTATATACGATGCTGTGCAGCGCTCACAGGTATATACGATGCTCTGCAGCGCTCACAGGTATATACGATGCTCTGCAGCGCTCACAGGTATATACGATGCTGTGCAGCGCTCACAGGTATATACGCTGCTCTGCAGCGCTCACAGGTATATACGATGCTCTGCAGCGCTCACAGGTATATACGCTGCTCTGCAGCGCTCACAGGTATATACGCTGCTCTGCAGCGCTCACAGGTATATACGATGCTCTGCAGCGCTCACAGGTATATACGATGCTCTGCAGCGCTCACAGGTATATACGATGCTCTGAAGCGCTCACAGGTATATACGATGCTCTGAAGCGCTCACAGGTATATACGATGCTCTGAAGCGCTCACAGGTATATACAATGCTCTGCAGCGCTCACAGGTATATACGATGCTGTGCAGCGCTCACAGGTATATACAATGCTCTGCAGCGCTCACAGGTATATACGATGCTGTGCAGCGCTCACAGGTATATACGATGCTGTGCAGCGCTCACAGGTATATACGATGCTCTGCAGCGCTCACAGGTATATACGATGCTCTGCAGCGCTCACAGGTATATACGATGCTCTGCAGCGCTCACAGGTATATACAATGCTCTGCAGCGCTCACAGGTATATACGATGCTGTGCAGCGCTCACAGGTATATACGCTGCTCTGCAGCGCTCACAGGTATATACGATGCTCTGAAGCGCTCACGGGTATATACGATGCTGTGCAGCGCTCACAGGTATATACAATGCTCTGCAGCGCTCACAGGTATATACAATGCTCTGCAGCGCTCACAGGTATATACAATGCTGTGCAGCGCTCACAGGTGTATACGCTGCGTTGTAGCGCTCACAGGTATATGCGCTGTCTTGCAGCGCTCACAGGTATATACGCTGCTCTGCAGTGCTCACAGGTATATGCGATGCTCTGCAGCGCTCACAGGTATATACGCTGCTCTGCAGCGCTCACAGGTATATACAATGCTGTGCAGCGCTCACAGGTATATACGATGCTCTGCAGCGCTCACAGGTATATACGATGCTCTGCAGCGCTCACAGGTGTATACGCTGCGTTGTAGCGCTCACAGGTATATGCGCTGTCTTGCAGCGCTCACAGGTATATACGCTGCTCTGCAGTGCTCACAGGTATATGCGATGCTCTGCAGCGCTCACAGGTATATACGCTGCTCTGCAGCGCTCACAGGTATATACAATGCTGTGCAGCGCTCACAGGTATATACGATGCTCTGCAGCGCTCACAGGTATATACGATGCTCTGCAGCGCTCACAGGTATATACAATGCTGTGCAGCGCTCACAGGTATATACGATGCTCTGCAGCGCTCACAGGTATATACGATGCTCTGCAGCGCTCACAGGTATATACGATGCTGTGCAGCGCTCACAGGTATATACGCTGCTCTGTAGCGCCTCACAGGTATATACGCTGTCTTGCAATGCTCACAGGTGTATACACTGCTGTGCAGCGCCTCACAGGTATATGCGCTGCGTCGCAGCGCCTCACGGGTATATACGATGCTGTGCAGCGCTCACAGGTATATACGCTGTCTTGCGGTGCTCACAGGTGTATACGCTGCGTTGTAGCGCTCACAGGTATATACGATGCTCTGTAGCGCTCACAGGTATATACGATGCTCTGCAGCGCTCACAGGTATATACGATGCTCTGCAGCGCTCACAGGTATATACGATGCTCTGAAGCGCTCACAGGTATATACGATGCTCTGAAGCGCTCACAGGTATATGCGCTGTCTTGCAGCGCTCACAGGTATATGCGCTGTCTTGCAGCGCTCACAGGTATATGCGCTGCGTTGCAGCGCCTCACGGGTATATACGCTGCTCTGCAGCGCTCACAGGTATATACGATGCTCTGCAGCGCTCACAGGTATATACGATGCTCTGAAGCGCTCACAGGTATATACGATGCTGTGCAGCGCTCACAGGTATATACGATGCTCTGCAGCGCTCACAGGTATATACGATGCTGTGCAGCGCTCACAGGTATATGCGCTGCGTTGCAGCGCCTCACGGGTATATACGATGCTCTGCAGCGCTCACAGGTATATACGATGCTCTGCAGCGCTCACAGGTATATACGATGCTCTGAAGCGCTCACAGGTATATACGATGCTGTGCAGCGCTCACAGGTATATGCGCTGTCTTGCAGCGCTCACGGGTATATACGATGCTCTGCAGCGCTCACAGGTATATATACGATGCTCTGCAGCGCTCACAGGTATATACGCTGCTCTGCAGCGCTCACTGGTATATACGATGCTGTGCAGCGCTCACAGGTATATACGATGCTCTGCAGCGCTCACTGGTATATACGATGCTGTGCAGCGCTCACAGGTATATACGCTGCTCTGCAGCGCTCACAGGTATATACGATGCTCTGCAGCGCTCACAGGTATATACGATGCTGTGCAGCGCCTCACAGGTATATGCGCTGCGTCGCAGCGCCTCACGGGTATATACGATGCTGTGCAGCGCTCACAGGTATATGCGCTGTCTTGCGGTGCTCACAGGTGTATACGCTGCGTTGTAGCGCTCACAGGTATATACGATGCTCTGTAGCGCTCACAGGTATATACGATGCTCTGCAGCGCTCACAGGTATATACGATGCTCTGCAGCGCTCACAGGTATATACGATGCTCTGCAGCGCTCACAGGTATATACGCTGCTCTGAAGCGCTCACAGGTATATACGCTGCTCTGAAGCGCTCACAGGTATATACGCTGCTCTGAAGCGCTCACAGGTATATACGATGCTGTGCAGCGCTCACAGGTATATACGATGCTCTGAAGCGCTCACAGGTATATACGATGCTCTGCAGCGCTCACAGGTATATACGATGCTCTGCAGCGCTCACAGGTATATACGATGCTCTGCAGCGCTCACAGGTATATACGATGCTCTGCAGCGCTCACAGGTATATACGATGCTCTGAAGCGCTCACAGGTATATACGATGCTCTGCAGCGCTCACAGGTATATACGATGCTCTGCAGCGCTCACAGGTATATACGATGCTCTGAAGCGCTCACAGGTATATACAATGCTCTGCAGCGCTCACAGGTATATACAATGCTCTGCAGCGCTCACAGGTATATACGATGCTGTGCAGCGCTCACAGGTATATACGATGCTCTGCAGCGCTCACAGGTATATACGATGCTGTGCAGCGCTCACAGGTATATACGCTGCTCTGCAGCGCTCACAGGTATATACGATGCTCTGAAGCGCTCACAGGTATATACGATGCTGTGCAGCGCTCACAGGTATATACGATGCTCTGCAGCGCTCACAGGTATATACGCTGCTCTGCAGCGCTCACAGGTATATACGATGCTGTGCAGCGCTCACAGGTATATACGATGCTGTGCAGCGCTCACAGGTATATACGATGCTGTGCAGCGCTCACAGGTATATACGATGCTGTGCAGCGCTCACAGGTATATGTGCTGTCTTGCAGCGCTCACAGGTATATACGATGCTGTGCAGCGCTCACAGGTATATACGATGCTGTGCAGCGCTCACAGGTATATACGCTTCTCTGCAGCGCTCACAGGTATATACGATGCTGTGCAGCGCTCACAGGTATATACGCTGTCTTGCAGCGCTCACAGGTATATGCGCTGTCTTGCAGCGCTCACAGGTATATGCGCTGTCTTGCAGCGCTCACAGGTATATGCGCTGTCTTGCAGCGCTCACAGGTATATGCGCTGTCTTGCAGCGCTCACAGGTATATACGCTGTCTTGCAGCGCTCACAGGTATATACGCTGCTGTGCAGCGCTCACAGGTATATGCGCTGTCTTGCGTGTATATCCGGTGTCACGGTGCTTCCGGCAGTATAGGGTTAAACCCCAGTACTCCTGAGACTCCCTATAGCAGGTTACCCTGAGCTCCCTCTAGTGGCTGTGGGCTGTAACACAGACGCAGCGCTTTTCGTTACGCTTTGCTTTGCCGCCCCCTCTGGCAGCCAAACAGTTAAGTCGTCCCGTGTCTCTCCCTCAGGTCTGAAAGCCACGGACAGGACGGACATTCAGAACGAGTGGATGGACGAGGCCGTCCCCGTCATCGTGGCCACCATCAGTTTTGGAATGGGTGTGGATAAAGCCAATGTGAGGTACGCAACGTGGCCGGGCTGTGTCCCCCCACACAGCTCCGCGTGGCACTGCTGCGTGTCCACATGTGCAAGGGCCCACGCAGGAGTGGAAGCACCGCATGCTGAGTTATAATGGGGGAGGGCAGGGACACGTGAATGTGCTCACACGTGCACTTCCCAGTATACAAACTTCCCGTCCTCCCAGTGCCGCCTTCAGGAGTGTGAATGGAGACCAGGGACTTTTAAGGACAACATGGGGAACAGAATCCTTCTGATGTGGCCCCTGCCATATTGTCACGGAGCGGTGCGCATGCGCGCAGAGCAGTGGGCTGCAGCGATACGCATGCGCGCAGAGCAGTGTGCTGCAACGATACGCATGCGCGCAGAGCAGTGTGCTGCAGCGAAGCCCTTCTCGCATTCCGGGGTTACCGCTACCCTGTCTCACGTTCCCGCCGCGTTCTCATTGTGTGCCGTGGCAGGTTTGTGGCCCACTGGAACATCGCCAAGTCTCTGGCCGGTTATTACCAGGAGTCGGGGAGGGCCGGCCGGGACGGCAAGCAGTCCTTCTGCCGGCTGTACTACTCCAGGACTGACCGGGATCAAGTGAGCTTCCTGATCAAGAAGGAGATCACCAAGGCGCAGGTGAGCGCGACTATCCCAACTTACCAGTGAACCATGATGTACGATGTATTTTTGGAAAGCTGCGTCTGGTCGCGATGACTTTGGGCGCCTCTTAAGATATCGTCACCGCATTTTGCGTGAGGGTTCCTGAGATCAAGGGGCGGGTTTTTGTCTGTGTTTGGTTACAATCTATTTTTAATTCTATGAGTTATTACAATTTCTGAAGCGAGTCAGCTGCTGGGTGTTGTGCCTGGTAGGTTGTGTGTCTGGTGACATCACAATGCACATAGCCTGGTGGCAGGTAAGGAGAGTGAGATTGCTATAAAGCTTACACAGAAAGCAGATGAAGAAAGAGAGAGAGAGTAAGAATGCTGGAGAAAGAGAGAGGCGGGAAGAATTGGGGACTTTATTAGGAGTTAAAAGAAAGTGATGGCGGGGAGAGAGAAGGGGGTCGGGGTCGGGGAGGGGGAGGGGAGAGGGATGAGTAGGTGGGTGAGAGGGGGGGGATGAGGTTGGTTTTCTTAGAATTCCTGAGCATTGCCGGGTACTTTCAGATAGTCTGCTATGTATGTTGGAACGCTGTTTGTACATTCGGACGCCCCTTAAGATATCGTAACCACATTTTGCATAATGGATCCTGAGATAAAGGAGCAGCTTTTTGCCTGTTTGGATGCAATTCACATACAGTACGACATCACATACAGGACGGCATCACATACAGGACGACATCACACATGACACAATCCCATCACACGACACTCAAGCTGCCACTTAGCCTGGCTCCCTCTGAAAACCCAATTTGCGACATTAGCAAAAATGACCGGAGCAGCCAAAGTTCTTCCCGCGGGCGAGATCCGTGTTTGGGACGAGGGCGCCATGTCCCGCGCACACGCACCGTTAGACGCTCTCGCTCGCGCGCTTCAGGGACCTCAGAGGCAACGACAGTATGACGGGTGGAGGAGTTGTTGTTATAGCAGGGGGATTCCGCATTAAGAAACTGCAAAGTGACATTATCCATTTATTAATCTCGGCACCTTTTGGGTTTCTTAGAATTTGTTCAGCTAGTATTAGATAATTACAAGTGCAACAAAAGTGATGTAAAAAAAATTAAGCTATATATCCACAAAGCGCGACTAGCGCAGGCAGCTCTAAACCCTATTAGGGACTGTTCCAAACGCTCTTCCAGAGGAGAGATGGTGCAAAGCTCGGGGGAATGGCGATGTGAATCACCGGAAATGGACAGATGGAGACCCGATGAGCGTGTAATATGTTCCTACTCACACGGGTAGCTTAGGCAGATAAGGTGCACTCACCTTTCCAAAGGGAGGTAAAGCTCACCCCTACAGGGGAACATCGTAGGTTTGAAAGGTAGCAGCTAGCTCAGCGGGAAAGATCCGTCTCCTAGTGATCTTGTAGGTCAGGGGTGGTCCACTCCAGTCCTCAAGGGCCACCAACAGGCCAGGTGTTAGGGATATCCCCGATTCCTGGCCTGTTGGTGGCCCTTGAGGGCTGGAGTTGGCCACGCCTGGTGTAGGCTATGCTGGTTGCGATCTCTTTTCCTGAGCCTGCGTTCACGTTCGGCGTAGATATACCCGCCCACGATCGTTCAGGACCTGGGACCTCTCTTCTGCCGACGTCCTTCGGTATAAGGAGTAGATGTTGATCATTGCAGGCGCGTCGCTCATTCCAGGTGTCGGTTTCCATGTTTCAGCTTCTATCCTAGCAGTATCAATACCCCTCTAACCCTCCCCCCCCCCTTCCTTTCCAGGCAAAAAGAGGAGACACAAAGGCCTCGGACAAAGCGACCATGGCTGGCTTCGAGGTGATGGTGAGCTTCTGCGAGGAGCTGGGGTGAGTGGCCATCTTTTAAGTATATTGAGAAGCCGAGACCTAGTATATACAGGCATACCCCGCATTAACGTACGCAATGGCTCCAGAGCATGTATGTAAAGCGAAAATGTACTTAAAGTGAAGCACGACCTTTTTTCCACTTATCGATGCATGTACTGTACTGTATCGTCATATACGTGCAGAACTGATGTAAATAACGTATTTGTAACAGGCTCTATAGTCTCCCCGCTTGCGCACAGCTTCGGTACAGGTAGGGAGCCGGTATTGCTGTTCAGGACTTGCTGACAGGCGCATGCGTGAGCTGCTGTTTGCCTGGGAGGGGGGTGTGCAGAGAGGGCCCCCGGGGGGGTGTGCACAGAGGGCCCCCGGGGGGGGGTGTGCACAGAGGGCCCTGGGGGGGGGGGTGCAGATAGGGCCCCGGGGGGGGGGGTTGTGCAGTGACGTGGTCCCAGCGTGTGGTTGGCCGGGCCAGTTGCACATATGGTACTGTAGGTCCAGGTGCTGTATAGGAGGTGCTGTAAGGCTGTGTTTACAGGTACTGCAGCAGGTGGCTATGTATATTTCATGTCCTTGTATACATCTGACCGTACGGTCTCAGGTTATCAGACTGCGAGCCCTTTGTGTAGCACGCTAGTTTCCCTGCAGTGCATTTGCAGGGAAGGGATTGGTGACATTGGGCACAGTGCATTGGCAGGGAAGGGATTGGTGACATTGGGCACAGTGCGTTGGCAGGGAAGGGATTGGTGACATTGGGCACAGTGCGTTGGCAGGGAAGGGATTGGTGACATTGGGCACAGTGCATTGGCAGGGAAGGGATTGGTGACATTGGGCACAGTGCGTTGGCAGGGAAGGGATTGGTGACATTGGGCACAGTGCATTGGCAGGGAAGGGATTGATGACATTGGGTACAGGGCATTGGCAGGGAAGGGATTGATGACATTGGGCACAGTGCGTTGGCAGGGAAGGGATTGGTGACATTGGGCACAGTGCATTAGCAGGGAAGGGATTGGTGACATTGGGCACAGTGCATTGGCAGGGAAGGGATTGGTGACATTGGGCACAGTGCGTTGGCAGGGAAGGGATTGGTGACATTGGGCACAGTGCATTGGCAGGGAAGGGATTGGTGACATTGGGCACAGTGCGTTGGCAGGGAAGGGATTGGTGACATTGGGCACAGTGCATTGGCAGGGAAGGGATTGGTGACATTGGGCACAGTGCATTGGCAGGGAAGGGATTGGTGACATTGGGCACAGTGCATTGGCAGGGAAGGGATTGGTGACATTGGGCACAGCGCATTGGCAGGGAAGGGATTGGTGACATTGGGCACAGTGCATTGGCAGGGAAGGGATTGGTGACATTGGGCACATTGGGCACAGCGCCTCATGCTTCCAGCCCGTAAACAAGTCCTCCCCTGCCCGAGGACGGAGCCTCTCTATCCGTCCCGCGCCGGTTTCTCCACCCTTTGTGGTGTCCGCACCCAGACACATCCTGAGCCCGGGGAGAGGTACAGAGAAAGCAGCGCGGCCGGTTCGGCGACCTGTCTGGGTTACGACACCCTATGGTTACAGCTCCATGGGAACCATGGCTGGGTCATTAACTCTTTCATACCAGGGAACCTGCTGCACACCCTGGGAGGCTTAAAGCAGCAAAACATGTACAATCTTATTTGGGGTTTTTAATTCGTATATGCCAACAGTGACGCTGTTTTTTTTTCTTCGTTTTTTTAATTAATCTCTTAATGCTATTTTTTATGTGTTAATATACTGAGCATCCTGTGATTTCTATAGCAGGTTTAGCCACCTCCCCAGCAGTGCAAGATGTTTGTCACACTTTCCTGTTTATGCTCATTTGTTGCCAATGTTCCCAGCAGTTTGTGCTGCAAACTGTAACAATAGCTAATGCTAACCTTAGTAATATCAGGATACATTGTAGCTGCTGAGTTACACTGACTGAAGGATTGATTGAAACTGAAAGGTGGCCATTATGTTAGGCACACAATCAGGTTATAACAGAAGCACCAAACGATTGCCAGCTTAGGTGAGAATGTAGCATTGTACATTGTCACACACTTTACATCTACAAAACGAGGAAAAAAAGGGAAGGGGGTTATAAGCTTTAAGCAGAGGCAACTGGCTCCTATCACTTATGTTGCCCCTGTATTTACCAGGGAGGAATCAAGTTCAATTGTAGTGCCACAGGAGGAAGCCACAACCTCATATTAACAAACAATTGGTTAACTGAGGAAGAAGTTCATAGGCGGCTTGAAAAAAAATGAAGTAAATAAGGCACCTGGCCCCGATGGCATACATCCAAGAGTTCTCAAGGAGTTAAGCTCAGTAATAGCCAAACTATTATATTTAATATTCAAGGACTCCATTTCCACAGGCTCAGTGCCACAAGATTGGCGTAAAGCAGATGTGGTGCCTATATTTAAAAAGGGAGCTAGATCAAAACCGGGGAATTACAGACCTGTAAGCCTGACTTCAATAGTGGGGAAACTACTTGAAGGTTTAATACGGGATAATATTCAGGAATACCTAATGAAAAACAAAATGATTAGTAATAGTCAGCATGGATTTATGAAGGATAGATCATGCCAAACTAACCTTATTTGTTTCTTTGAGGAGGTAAGTAGGAATTTAGACCAGGGTAATGCCGTTGATGTGGTCTACTTAGATTTTGCAAAGGCTTTTGATACGGTTTCACACACGAGGTTGGTGTACAAAATAAAGCTAATTGGACTTAGTAATAATGTGTGCACCTGGATTGAAAACTGGCTGAAGGATAGACAGAGGGTTGTCATAAATGGAACTTTTTCAGGTTGGGCTAAAGTCGTGAGTGGAGTACCTCAGGGATCGGTACTGGGACCCCTGCTTTTTAACTTGTTTATTAATGACCTTGAGTTTGGCATCGAGAGCAAAGTCTCCATCTTTGCTGATGATACTAAATTGTTTATGGTAGTAGAATCAGAGCAAGATGTCATTTCTCTCCAGAAGGACTTGGAGGGACTGGAAACTTGGGCAGGTAAATGGCAGATGATGTTTAATACCGATCAATGTAAGGTTATGCATTTGGGATGCAAGAATAAACTGGCGACTTACAAGTTAAATGGGGATATATTAGGGGACTCCTTGATGGAGAAGGATTTAGGAGTGCTTGTAGGCAGCAGGCTTAGCAATAGTGCCCAATATCATGCAGTAGCTGCAAAGACAAACAAGATGTTATCTTGCATGAAACGGGCAATGGATGGAAGGGAAGTAAACATAATTATGCCCCTTTACAAAGCATTAGTAAGACCACAACTTGAGTATGGTTTGGGCACCAATCCTAAGAAAAGACATTATGGAACTAGAGAAAGTTCAGAGAAGAGCCACCAAATTAATAAAGAGGATGGACAATCTTACTTATGAGGGAGGCTAGCTAAATTAGACTTATTTACATTAGAAAAGAGGTGTCTAAGAGGGGATATGGTAACTATGTACAAATATATTCAGGGACAATACATGGAGCTTTCAAAAGAACTATTCATCCCACGGGCAGTACAAAGGACTCGGGCCATCCCTTAAGGTTGGAGGAAAGGAGATTTCACCAGCAACAAAGGAAAGGGTTCTTTACAGTAAGGGAAGTTACACTGCGGGGTTCATTACCCATGGAGACTGATGGCAGATACAATAGATTTGTTCTAAACAACTTTTAGAAAGGAAAGGTATATAACAAATAAGTAAACATGAGACGGACGGTGACCCAGGGAGAAAGCTGATTGCCAATATTTGGAGTCAGGAAGGGATTTATTTTTCCCCGTATGAGATATCATTAGATAATGTGTCACTGGGGTTTGTGTTTGTGTTTGCTTCCTCTGGATCAATATACTGTAAGTACGGATATAGGATAAAGTATCTGTCGTCTAAATTTAGCAAAGATGGAACTCTGCCACTCATACGACAGAAAAAACAAGAAGCCCGTAAAGACGGCTCAATCACCAAATGCCTTTATTCATACAGACATTGAAAAAACACACATCCGTGTCCACACCCAGATGAATGCCCGCTCTGCGGAGTGCCCGCTCTGCGGAGTGCTCGCTCCTGACTGGGAAGAGGGTGCTGGTATTTTGGCTTCTCTGGTTTATATGGCAGTCGTTCTATTCCACCTGTGTTTTCGGAGCGCAATATTTCTTTAAATGACACAGGTGTGTGAAGAGCCAGGATCCCGAAGAGAGGGGGCAGCAGTGCCAAAATAAAATCCTTTTTTAAGGGGGGGGGGGAGCACAGGTCTCAGCAGTTCGTTAACACGTCGAATTAAAGGCCCCCAAAAACCCGCCAGAGCCAGGCCCTTCCGTAAAGAGAGGATTTAATTTGTACCTTAGACATCTCCTCTCACCAATGTCTCCCCCCTCGGATCTCTTTCCCCCTCCCCCATCTTGTACCCCTTGCGTCTTTCCCCCCACCCCCCGCTTCGTACCCCTCGCATCTCTTCTTCCCCCCCCCCGTCTCTTGCCCCTTGTGTCTCTCCCGCCGTCTCGTACCCCTCAGATCTCTACCCCCGTCTAGTGCCCCTCGCGTCTCCTCCCCCCCCCCCTCATACCCCTCGAATCTCTCCCCTCGTCTCATACCCTTCAGGTCTCTCCCCTCGGATCTTTGCCCCCGTCTCTTACCACTCGGATCTCTCTCCCTGTCTCGTACCCCTCGGATCTCTCCCCCTGTCTCGTACCCCTCGGATCTCTCCCCCTGTCTCGTACCCCTCGGATCTCTCCCCCTGTCTCGTACCCCTCGGATCTCTCCCCCTGTCTCGTACCCCTCGGATCTCTCCCCCTGTCTCGTACCCCTCGGATCTCTCCCCCTGTCTCGTACCCCTCGGATCTCTCCCCCTGTCTCGTACCCCTCGGATCTCTCCCCCTGTCTCGTACCCCTCGGATCTCTCCCCCTGTCTCGTACCCCTCGGATCTCTCCCCCTGTCTCGTACCCCTCGGATCTCTCCCCCTGTCTCGTACCCCTCGGATCTCTCCCCCTGTCTCGTACCCCTCAGATCTCTCCCCCTGTCTCGTACCCCTCGGATCTCTCCCCCTGTCTCGTACCCCTCGGATCTCTCTCCCTGTCTTGTACCCCTCGGATCTCTCTCCCTGTCTTGTACCCCTCGGATCTCTTCCCGTCTCGTACCCCTCGGATCTCTCCCCCTGTCTCGTACCCCTCGGATCTCTCTCCCTGTCTCGTACCCCTCGGATCTCTCTCCCTGTCTCGTACCCCTCGGATCTCTCCCCCTGTCTCGTACCCCTCGGATCTCTTCCCGTCTCGTACCCCTCGGATCTCTCCCCCTGTCTCGTACCCCTCGGATCTCTCTCCCTGTCTCGTACCCCTCGGATCTCTCCCCCTGTCTCGTACCCCTCGGATCTCTCCCCCTGTCTCGTACCCCTCGGATCTCTTCCCCTGTCTCGTACCACTTGGATCTCTCCCCCTGTCTCATACCCCTCGGATCTCTCCCCCTGTCTCGTACCCCTCGGATCTCTCCCCCTGTCTCGTACCCCTCGGATCTCTCCCCCTGTCTCGTACCCCTCGGATCTCTCCCCCTGTCTCGTACCCCTCGGATCTCTCCCCCTGTCTCGTACCCCTCGGATCTCTCCCCCTGTCTCGTACCCCTCGGATCTCTCCCCCTGTCTCGTACCCCTCGGATCTCTTCCCGTCTCGTACCCCTCGGATCTCTCCCCCTGTCTCGTACCCCTCGGATCTCTCTCCCTGTCTCGTACCCCTCGGATCTCTCTCCCTGTCTCGTACCCCTCGGATCTCTCCCCCTGTCTCGTACCCCTCGGATCTCTTCCCGTCTCGTACCCCTCGGATCTCTCCCCCTGTCTCGTACCCCTCGGATCCCTCCTCCTGTCTAGTACCCCTCGGATCTCTCCCCCTGTCTAGTACCCCTCGGATCTCTCCCCCTGTCTAGTACCCCTCGGATCTCTCCCCGTGGCCAATACCCCTCATGTTGGGGCAGTGCTCACTGTGAGACCCCTCCCTCATTTATTGATACCCCCCTTGTGCTTCTGTCCGGGGCAGCACCCAAACACCGTAGCAAACAGGAGCAGAACAAGAAAGAGCAGACAGAACGAGCTGATCACCGCCAGCCCTCCCAAGGCCCAGTCATCCTCCAGTATTCGCTTCTTAATGTCTTCCAGCATAGGGGCAGCTGGGTGCAGGAGCGGTGGTGTGTTCTCCCCCATCCTGGGAAAAGAGGAGAGTGACAGGGAGAGGCAGAGAGAGTTAAACTGAGGGGCAGGCACCGGAGCTCATTCATTATGCTAGGAAGCTGCTTCCCAGCGCTGGAGAAGAGAGCAGCCCCACTCAAATAATGGGACTAAAATCTTCTCCAGCTGACTCGGGGGGATGGGGGCAAGGGGCGCACACTGAGGGACGGGGTAAGGGGAGCACACTGAGGGACGGGGGCAAGGGGCGCACACTGAGGGACGGGGGCAAAGGGTGCACACTGAGGGACGGGGGCAAGAGGAGCACACTGAGGGACGGGGCAAGGGGCGCACACTGAGGGACGGGGGCAAGGGGCGCACACTGAGGGACGGGGGCAAGGGGAGCACACTGAGGGACGGGGGCAAGGGGAGCACACTGAGGGACGAGGGCAAGGGGAGCACACTGAGGGACGAGGCAAGGGGCGCACACTGAGGGACGGGGGCAAGGGGTGCACACTGAGGGACGGGGGCAAGAGGAGCACACTGAGGGACGGGGCAAGGGGCGCACTCTGAGGGACGGGGGCAAGGGGTGCACACTGAGGGACGGGGGCAAGGGGAGCACACTGAGGGACGGGGGCAAGGGGAGCACACTGAGGGACGAGGGCAAGGGGAGCACACTGAGGGACGAGGCAAGGGGAGCACACTCAGGGGCGGGGCAAGGGGAGCACACTGAGGGACGGGGGCAAGGGGCGCACGCTGAGGGACGGGGGCAAGCGGCGCACGCTGAGGGACGGGGGCAAGGGGAGCACACTGAGGGACGGGGGCAAGGGGAGCACACTGAGGGACGGGGGCAAGGGGAGCACACTGAGGGACGAGGGCAAGGGGAGCACACTGAGGGACGAGGCAAGGGGAGCACACTCAGGGGCGGGGCAAGGGGAGCATACTGAGGGACGGGGGCAAGGGGCGCACGCTGAGGGACAGGGGCAAGCGGCGCACGCTGAGGGACGGGGGCAAGGGGAGCACACTGAGGGACGGGGGCAAGGGGCGCACGCTGAGGGACGGGGGCAAGGGGAGCACGCTGAGGGACGGGGGCAAGGGGCGCACACTGAGGGACGGGGGCAAGGGGCGCACACTGAGGGACGGGGGCAAGGGGCGCACGCTGAGGGATGGGGGCAAGGGGAGCACACTGAGGGATGGGGCAAGGGGCGCACGCTGAGGGACGAGGGCAAGGGGAGCACGCTGAGGGATGGGGGCAAGGGGCGCACGCAGAGGGACGGGGGCAAGGGGCGCACGCTGAGGGACGGGGGCAAGGGGGGAGCACACTGAGGGACGGGGCAAGGGGAGCACACTGAGGGATGGGGGCAAGGGGCGCACGCTGAGGGATGGGGGCAAGGGGCGCACGCTGAGGGACGGGGTAAGGGGAGCACACTGAGGGACGGGGGCAAGGGGCGCACGCTGAGGGACGGGAGCAAGGGGTGCACACTGAGGGACGGGGGCAAGGGGCGCACGCTGAGGGACGGGGGCAAGGGGCGCACACTGAGGGACGGGGGCAAGGGGCGCACGCAGAGGGACGGGGGCAAGGGGCGCACGCAGAGGGATGGGGGCAAGGGGAGCACACTGAGGGACGGGGGCAAGGGGAGCACACTGAGGGACGGGGCAAGGGGAGCACACTGAGGGACGAGGGCAAGGGGATGCACGCTGAGGGATGCGGGCAAGGGCGGCACACTGAGGAACAGTGGGTACACATTGAGGGACGCACACTGGGGGAGGGGGTCCACACTGGGTGATGCACTGGGGACTGGGTAAACACTGGGGGGGCGGACAGGGGGGACGCACACTGGGGATGGGGTACACACTGGGGGCGGGGGACGCACAGTGGGGGGTACACACGGGGCAGGGGTACACACGGGGGCGGGGTACACACGGGGCGCACAGTGGGGGGTAAACACTGGGGGTGGGGGGTACACACGGGGGCGCACAGAGGGGGCGGGGGTACACACTGGGGACGGGGGGTACACATGGGACGGAGGGCACACACAGGGGGGAGTGGGGTACACACTGGTGGGAGCACAGAGGGCTTACATACTGTTTGCCTAACTTAATGAATACACACGTATGTAAATAACATGAGGGGAAGAGACTGATTACAACGATGATGACAATGTAACACAAAAATATGACCTAGTGAAGAGATTGGGCGTGTGTGTGTATTATGTCCTAGTGAATCCTGATACATTGCCTCGCCGTGGCCCCCTGCCTCGCCGTGGCCCCCTGCCTCGCCGTGGCCCCCTGCCTCGCCGTGGCCCCCTGCCTCGCCGTGGCCCCCTGCCTCGCCGTGGCCCCCTGCCTCAGTTTTCTGATTTGGAGAAATATTGATTAGAAACGCAGCATATTATTTCTAGGCGCTCTCACTCCCCCGGAGAACGCGCTGTGCCACCCCGGCCCTGAGCAGCAGCCTGGTCCTGCTGGATCTGTAACATGTGCAAGGCCCCGGCTTGTGGTTACTTGGGACCCGGGGAGGGAGCAGCACAACTGGGACCCGGGGAGGGAGCAGCAGAACTGGGACCCGGGGAGGGAGCAGCAGAACTGGGACCCGGGGAGGGAGCAGCAGAACTGGGACCCGGGGAGGGAGCAGCAGAACTGGGACCCGGGGAGGGAGCAGCAGAACTGGGATCCGGGGAGGGAGCAGCAGAACTGGGACCCGGGGAGGGAGCAGCAGAACTGGGACCCGGGGAGGGAGCAGCAGAACTGGGACCCGGGGAGGGAGCAGCAGAACTGGGACCCGGGGAGGGAGCAGCAGAACTGGGACCCGGGGAGGGAGCAGCAGAACTGGGACCCGGGGAGGGAGCAGCAGAACTGGGACCCGGGGAGGGAGCAGCAGAACTGGGACCCGGGGAGGGAGCAGCAGAACTGGGACCCGGGGAGGGAGCAGCAGAACTGGGACCCGGGGAGGGAGCAGCAGAACTGGGACCCGGGGAGGGAGCAGCAGAACTGGGACCCGGGGAGTGAGCAGCAGAACTGGGACCCGGGGAGGGAGCAGCAGAACTGGGACCCGGGGAGGGAGCAGCAGAACTGGGACCCGGGGAGGGAGCAGCAGAACTGGGACCCGGGGAGGGAGCAGCAGAACTGGGACCCGGGGAGGGAGCAGCAGAACTGGGACCCGGGGAGGGAGCAGCAGAACTGGGACCCGGGGAGGGAGCAGCAGAACTGGGACCCGGGGAGGGAGCAGCAGAACTGGGACCCGGGGAGGGAGCAGCAGAACTGGGATCCGGGGAGGGAGCAGCAGAACTGGGACCCGGGGAGGGAGCAGCAGAACTGGGACCCGGGGAGGGAGCAGCAGAACTGGGATTTAACGTCCGTGTTTAACTGCGCACGCTGCTCTGTGCTTCATTTAACACTCACAATGCCAGGCGCGGCTGTGGCTCCCGCCAGCTCTCTGCACGACTCATTCTCTGTGTAATCATTAATCTGACCCCTTTGCAGAGGAGCTCAGTATCCGAGCAGCATCAGGCCTGCTCTGCAGCGGAGCTCAGTATCCGAGCAGCATCAGGCCTGCTCTGCAGCGGAGCTCAGTATCCGAGCAGCATCAGGCCTGCTCTGCAGAGGTGCGGGGAGGCAGCCAGCCTTTCTGCTTCATGAACACCAGAAAGCACAGAGACCCCGTACCTAGAGATCTCACCCTGCCGGCGCCACTCTCCTCTGGGGCGCAGGCTGGGGGTGCCCCTCTCTGGGGCGCAGGCTGGGGGTGCCCCTCTCTGGGGCGCAGGCTGGGGGTGCCCCTCTCTGGGGTGCAGGCTGGGGGTGCCCCTCTCTGGGGCGTAGGCTGGGGGTGCCCCTCTCTGGGACGCAGGCTGGGGGAGCCCCTCTCTGGGACGCAGGCTGGGGGAGCCCCTCTCTGGGACGCAGGCTGGGGGAGCCCCTCTCTGGGGCGCAGGCTGGGGGAGCCCCTCTCTGGGGCGCAGGCTGGGGGAGCCCCTCTCTGGGGCGCAGGCTGGGGGAGCCCCTCTCTGGGACGCAGGCTGGGGGTGCCCCTCTCTGGGGCGCAGGCTGGGGGTGCCCCTCTCTGGGGCGCAGGCTGGGGGTGCCACTCTCTGGGACGCAGGCTGGGGGAGCCCCTCTCTGGGACGCAGGCTGGGGGAGCCCCTCTCTGGGACGCAGGCTGGGGGTGCCCCTCTCTGGGGCGCAGGCTGGGGGTGCCCCTCTCTGGGACGCAGGCTGGGGGAGCCCCTCTCTGGGGCGCAGGCTGGGGGTGCCCCTCTCTGGGGCACAGGCTGGGGGAGCCACTCTCTGGGATGCAGGCTGGGGGTGCCCCTCTCTGGGGCGCAGGCTGGGGGAGCCCCTCTCTGGGACGCAGGCTGGGGGAGCCACTCTCTGGGATGCAGGCTGGGGGTGCCCCTCTCTGGGGCGCAGGCTGGGGGAGCCCCTCTCTGGGACGCAGGCTGGGGGTGCCCCTCTCTGGGACGCAGGCTGGGGGTGCCCCTCTCTGGGGCGCAGGCTGGGGGTGGCCCTCACCTGTGGGACGCAGACTGGGGGTGCCACTCGTCTGTGGGATGCAGACTGGGGGTGCCTCGTCTGTGGGATGCAGACTGGGGGTGCCCCTCTATGGGACGCAGGCTGCGGGTGCCTATCACCTGTGGGACGCAGACTGGGGGTGCCTCTCGTCTGTGGGATGCAGACTGGGGGTGCCTCTCTTCTGTGGGATGCAGTTTGGGGGTGCCTCTCACCTGTGGGACGCAGGCCCTCTCTGGGACACAGGTCCTGTATCTCTGGCCTTCCTGGCTGCAGGGCAGTCTGGCTCTTTGTATCTCCGGTTAATCATTACCCAGTCGGCTGCTCCTCCCCGGGGGGGGGGGGGGGGGGGGGTGTCTGGGAGGTGATGGGAGTGTAGGGCTGATTATTTACTGGCGGTGCCTGATCGGAATAAGGATCCCGATGCTGCGGGAGGGGGGTGGGGGGGGATACAAAATGAAACCTTTCCGACCCCTGCACCCCGCTGGAGCTTTCTTCTTCCGATATATGTAGTTGTTCCGGTTTTTGTAGTCTATTTATTTTCTTGTGTAAAATCTGTGTTTATTCTTATTTAAACTCCTGGAATATTCTGTAAATGATTATCGCTGACCTGAGGATGACAGAGAGCCCCGGAGAGCTCGTCTTAAAATACCTTGTTCATTCAGTCTAACAATTAATATCCCCTAATACGTAGGTACCCCGTTACTCTGCACTGTTGCCACGGGACTAACACAGCTATCTCTACGGCACTCGTTTTATTAAGGATATTGGGTTGGATCAGTGATAACGAGCTGACACACATTTGAATTTGGGATGTACTTGTTGCATCTATTTCTAGTTCTCATAGCCCCCACTCTCCCCCCCCCCCCCCTCACACCCCCGTGTGTTGCTGGGGTCTCCTACCTGCGACGAGAGGGGGAACTCGTGGGAAATGGAGACCCGTTTATAGGTTTTAACGGGTAAGTGCCAGACGATTAATCGGGGGTGTTTATTTCAGTCAGTGTGTGTTGGGTGAAACCTAAAACCAGAAGCCCTAAGTATATGGCATCATATATAGTTTGGTGTGTGTATGTGTGCGTGTGTGTGTGTGTGTGTGTGTGCGTGTGTGTGCGTGTGTGTGTGTGCGTGTGTGTGTGTGACAATATCAGCACAAAATGACATCTAAATTAACCCCGTTGCTGCTTGTGGAGCCTGCAATGCATTAGAGTTAAACCGTTCTTTACTACAGGAGTATAGACCGATTGGCCAAGCGGCTTCTCCAGAAACACTGGGCACAAGTGAAAGGTGCGACGCGCTCGAGAAACGCGCACATCTTTCTCATCTCTCCACTCCATGCTGTTTCCTCCTCTCCTTGGCCCCACCCACAGATTCTTGACATCTCCTCCTGATTGGCTGCTGCTGGGTAATGCAGCCAATCAGGATGGAGGTTGCTGCCCAACCCCCTAGCAACAGCCCTGCTCTCTCCCTGCATGGGGAAATGCCACGGCCCCCTAAACCGGTCAGGTCACTATGTCCAGAGAGGTAATACCGGTATACACATACACGCCCAGAGAGGTAATACCAGTATACATATACACGCCCAGAGAGGTAATACCGGTATACACATACCTGCCTAGAGAGGTAATACCGGTATAAACATACACGCCCAGAGAGGTAATACCGGTATACACATACAAGCCCAGAGAGGTAATACCGGTATACACATACACGCCCAGAGAGGTAATACCGGTATACACATACACACCCAGAGAGGTAATACCGGTATACACATACACGCCCAGAGAGGTAATACCGGTATACACATACACGCCCAGAGAGGTAATACCGGTATACACATACACACACACAGAGAGGTAATACCGATATACTCATACACACCCAGGGAGGTAATACCGGTATACACATACACGCCCAGAGAGGTAATACCGGTATACACGTACACGCCCAGAGAGGTAATACCGGTATACACATACACAGAGAGGTAATACCGATATACTCATACACGCCCAGAGAGGTAATACCGGTATACACATACACGCCCAGAGAGGTAATACCGGTATACACATACACGCCCAGAGAGGTAATACCGGTATACACATACACGCCCAGAGAGGTAATACCGGTATATACATACACGCCCAGAGAGGTAATACCGGTATACACATACACGCCCAGAGAGGTAATACCGGTATACACATACACGCCCAGAGAGGTAATACCGGTATACACATACACGCCCAGAGAGGTAATACCGGTATACACATACACGCCCAGAGAGGTAATACCGGTATACACATACACGCCCAGAGAGGTAATACCGGTATATACATACACACCCAGAGAGGTAATACCGGTATACACATACACGCCCATGGAGGTAATACCAGTATACACATACACGCCCAGGGAGGTAATACCGGTATACACATACACGCCCAGGGAGGTAATACCGGTATACACATACACGCCCAGAGAGGTAATAACGGTATACACATACACACCCAGAGAGGTAATACCGGTATACACATACACGCCCAGAGAGGAAATACCAGTATACACATACACGCCCAGAGAGGTAATACCGGTATACACATACACGCCCAGAGAGGTAATACCGGTATACACATACACGCCCAGAGAGGTAATACCGGTATACACATACACGCCCAGAGAGGTAATACCGGTATACACATACACGCCCAGAGAGGTAATACCGGTATAGACATACACGCCCAGAGAGGTAATACCTGTATACACATACACGCCCAGAGAGGTAATACCGGTATACACATACACACCCAGAGAGGTAATACCGGTATACACATACACGCCCAGAGAGGAAATACCAGTATACACATACACGCCCAGAGAGGTAATACCGGTATACACATACACGCCCAGAGAGGTAATACCGGTATACACATACACGCCCAGAGAGGTAATACCGGTATCCACATACACGCCCAGAGAGGTAATACCGGTATACACATACACGCCCAGAGAGGTAATACCGGTATCCACATACACGCCCAGAGAGGTAATACCGGTATACACGTACACGCCCAGAGAGGTAATACCCCTATACACATATACGCCCAGAGAGGTAATATCGGTATACATACACGCCCAGAGAGGTAATACCGGTATACACACACACGCCCAGAGAGGTAATACCTGTATACACATACACGCCCAGAGAGGTAATACCGGTATAGACATACATGCCCAGAGAGGTAATACCGGTATAGACATACACGCCCAGAGAGGTAATACCTGTATACACATACACGCCCAGAGAGGTAATACCGGTATAGACATACATGCCCAGAGAGGTAATACCGGTATAGACACGCCCAGAGAGGTAATACCGGTATACACATACACGCCCAGAGAGGTAATACCGGTATACACATTCACGCCCAGGGAGGTAATACCGGTATACACATACACGCCCAGAGAGGTAATACCGGTATACACATACACACCCAGAGAGGTAATACCGGTATACACATACACGCCCAGGGAGGTAATTCCGGTATACACATACACGCCCAGAGAGGTAATACCGGTATACACATACATGTCCAGAGAGGTAATACCGGTATACAAATACACGCCCAGAGAGGTAATACCGGTATACACGTACACGCCCAGGGAGGTAATACCGGTATACATATAGACACACAGAGAGGCAATAGCAGTATAGAAATACACACCCAGGGAGGTAATACCAGTATACATATAGACACACAGAGAGGCAATAGCAGTATAGAAATACACGCCCAGGGAGGTAGTACCGGTATATACATACATGCCCAGAGAGGTAATTCCGGACACATACACGCCCAGGGAGGTAATACCGGACACGTACATGCCCAGAGAGGTAATATCGGACACATACGTGCACAGTGTTACCTCTAATTTCTTTACTGGACTGCGTGTCCAAATACAGGACAGTCCGGTTCAATACTGGACACCTAGCAACTCTAAGTATAGAAGATTTAACTTAACAATACATAAATAGTTTTACTAGCTAAAAGTAGCCGGCAATTCTAAGAAATGCAAAAATACAGAGATTTATAAATGGATCATTTATTTTTTTTCGTTTCTTAATGAAAAACAAATCATGTATTTTTATTGTAGTGCTGTTGGGTAAACTAAATTTTTGGTTTTTCCATCAGGCGCAAAAACATACATATTTTTTGCAGTTCCCGCTCTGGAGCATCCAACATAAAGTTGACCAAAGGGCAAAACATGGATTTTCTACGTTCAGCCCAGCTAATTACAATCCTGCCCAATTTGGTTACAATCAGTGCAGTTTTATAAGGTTCAGTCCGCCATCTTGATTCAAAATGGCGTCCAATTGTATCCAAACAGACTCAAAACCTGCTCCTTGATCTCAGGAACATGTGGTAACGATATCTTAAAAAGCGCCCAAATGCATCGCGAACAGACCCACAGCTTTCCAAAATATATAGTAGATTGACAGATAAAGTTAAAGACCGGTGTACATGGGAGGACTGGCATTTCATGTCATCTTTAGTTACCCAACCCAAAATATATAGGACACAGGAGGTAGACACGGGCTGGTCTCTGGTCCCAGAGAGACAGGGCTATAGATGTGCTGTGTATACAGGTCCCAGGGATGCTGAAGATATACACCGAGCGTATCGCGTGTCGTCCTTGCCATTGCTAGTCTGGGGCCACAAAGACGTGTTTTTTCTGTCCATGTAGTACCAAAGGAGGGGGAGAGAGTCTGTGGGATGAGACCTTTTCATTGTAGTTCTGTTACAAGCTTGGGTCCATCATCGGGTGACCCTGAGAGGTTCGAACGCTTGTAGGATCCCTACTTTGTTACTACGTGGAAGAGAGGACCAACACCTCGACACACCCTTCTTTGCCTATCATTCCCTGAGTATTCATAAACGTTGGCAAGCCCGTGCTCGTTTTATTTGGCCTAGAGAAAGAGAGTAATGGGGTATCCTGTTTTCTTGGCATTCCCTCATCCCTCCCCCGATGGGTGAAAGGGCTCTCCTCCGCCTTCATGGTGGCTTTGGGTGGAACCGTCTACCTGTGCCGAGCTGCTAGCGACTGATCACAATCCATCCATTCCGTGCCATCGATTGTCAAAGCTAAAAGGGCACGGTACAGTCTTCCAGTCTTCCCCAAGCCCGGCCTAAATTGGCTTCCATGGAAAGGGCACACTGGAAATTGTAGTGGCCAATGAAGGATTGGAAGGTCCATTGTTTGTTGGGTGAGGAGAGTGGGTAAGGCCTGGGCTGTGTTTCCGAGTCTACGTTCCGGACACAGTGGTGCTCCATGCTCTCTCTTGGGCTGCGGTCAGACAGTGGGGTTTGGCTGCACCCTGACGACCCGACGACTTTTGCCGGCTTTGCCGCAGCAGGAGTAACAGCAGGCCAGAAATATCATCAGCAGCACCGCAGCTGGAGAGAAGAAGCAGAGGGCGTTAGAGGTCATTGGGGTTAATGCCTTCACTGGGCACTGTGACTTACTCAGTGTGTAGAGATACTCGCCATCATTATCCAGTTCAGCATGTTTAGTATCCGTGTATGGAGATACTCAGCATCATTAATACAGTGCGGTGTATTATCAATGTATAGATAATCCATATAATTATACAGTTCAGCGTATTTATTATCGGTGTATGGAGATACTCATCACCATTATACAGTGTATCATCAATGTATAGATACTCAGTATCATTATACAGTGCAGCGTATTCATAATCCGTGTATAGATACCCCGCATAATTATACAGCGCAGCGTATTAATTATCCGCATATAGAGATACTCTGCATCATTATACAGCACTGCGTATTCATTATCAGCGTATAGAGATACTCTGCATTATTATACAATGCAGCGTGTTCCTTATAAGGAGGCTGGAAGTGTGTAGCGATACTCCACATAATTATACAGTGTCGCATGTTCATTGTCTTGCGGGTATATGACCCTTCCCTCCACCCCAAGAGCAGCTGCGTTTAGTAACCGCCGCTGACGCCGCCTATCCCGTCCTGCTCCTTACTTACCAATGAAGACGAGGATGATCACGAATGAGACTATTTCGACAGTGTCCGCCTGTGGCAGCATCTTTAGCTTGACCAGAAGATTCTGCCCCATGTTCTGCGCTTCGCCCAACAGGTTCTGGGCTGACATGGTGACCCCTTGGAAGAGTAGCTGGACGCCTGCGGCCTGCCACTGAGGGATAAAGAAAGACAAGCGTGTTCAGTCCTGTGCAACAGTCTCTACTGGTTCAGGAGAATAGTACATTGTGGCTATAGGTTATGATGCCTTTTATTATAGACGTGTAACGTGTGTACATGTTACCTGTTCACTGTACAGGATTTCACTACCCTTTCCTCCCTAGAAATAATAGGGAGGAGCTTAAAGCGGATAATCCCCCGCCCGCCCTGGACATCTGACCATTGTAGCAATGTCTTGAGACCGATCTTTGAGGATCGTAGTAGCTACGCCAGGAAGCGAGACGTGTACTTGTTCTTCCCTCGTCTTCTTTCTCAATACCCGTACATACCCCCAAACCTCCTTCACGCGCCGATGTGGGTGCGCTCACTGTTTCTCATTTGCGAGGGATGCACAATTGAGCGTTCCGTGTCCTAGTGTGTCACTATACTCCAGAGGCACAAACCGAAGCCATCAGACTATCACTGAATACTTCAAGGTCAAGCAGACGCAGTGAGAAACGATCCTGGCGGTTTGGGGAACTATCACTGGTACCCGATTCCACTACAAATCCACCTTCCCCAGAGAGATCGGTTCACAGAAGGGGTGCATGTCTCGGATATGACCTCAACACGCCATTGAAAGGGAATTTACGATCACCATCAACACAGATCCTTCAGACTTATGATGCCACACCACCAACGCCCAAGAACCTTTTCCTGATCGCCAGAAAACCCAAATGATACCAAATCTCTATGTACTGAACCCAATCCTGAACAGTCAACAGAGCCAACCTCAACCTCTACAAATCCAGCATAAGCAGCAATTCGAGGGAAACAAATGTCTGTCCAGATTTAGGGTGGCAACATGTGCCTGCTGTTTTAACAAGATGCACCTCTCAGAGCCCCAACAAGCCCTCCTCCATTCCCATGACACACCTGACGCCTGGACCTCTGCCGCCACTACCTTTTATTTTAGTCCCGTCTGCCCCGTGGACAGTAGGTGCCACCATCCTATGCATTATCAGAAAGCGGCAGAACGGCCCCATGCTGTAGGTACCCTCTTCCATAAGAGAACAAATGGACCTTATTTTTTCTTCGTAACGTAATACCACAGTTTCCAGCATCAGTCTACCGTGCCCCAACAGCAGCACCTAGGGGCTGATGAGAACTATCTGCCTGCCCCCCTCCCCCCCCCCAGTTTTGAGAGTACCCTGAAAATGACTGGGCAAATGTATCAGAGGGGATGCCATCCCAGTCTTGATGGACTCGAAAACCTCACAATATCAACAAGCCCCTTGGCTTTGGTACAGTCATAGGGAATGCTTCCTCCACTCTGCTGCCCACCAGCGTACAGAAGCGCAACCCCTACATTGTGTCTATGGTGGCCTGACCTCTAAAAATCCTGCTCCGTCCAGAGTTAATCAAGAGAATTTCCACCCTCCAAAAACTTCACTTTCATCAGCGGGAAGCCACTGGCATTGGCCCCTAACAATGAATATTACCTACCTGCAGTGCAGCATGGGTCCCTGAAGGTCCATGTGAGATGTCTCCTATCCCTACGAGAATCCAAATACCCATGCAGCAAAATTCAGCTTTTAATTCAATGAAAGGTATCGCAGAGAAGTGCAAGTTAAACCCTGACAGGTGTGAAGTCAACCCATCAGACAACCAACCTTTGTTTCCAAGTGGCACTACCACCCTTTACTAACTATCGCCATGGGAACCCTCATGGTGCTGTGAACCCTTGTACATCAGATAGGCACCAATGGACTTTCTTTTTAATGCCCAGAGCCTCCAAAGGCAATTTTTTTTTTAACCTTCATCTTGAGAGCCTGAAGATGAATCCCAGAATATCGTGTATTTCCTCAAAAGTCATTTCTGAGAATGAGTACAAGCGACCTTCTGTTCACAAGGGGAATGGTTTGGATTATCGCCACACTCATTCCCTTTTTCAAGTCAGCACGCAAGACTGGGTTCAGCATCCGCAGCATCCTGTATCTGTCAGGACGGCTCTAGCTTGGTGCAGCAAAACCGCCCCGTCTCCAAAAGTATCCTCTGGCTTTAGTACGGAAATGGCAGTCCGTCTCGGTTGGAACCATTCTAGGACACCAAGTCAACTGGAAATTCTTGGGTTGCCCTGTATAACCAGGCTGTAAAAAGTTGCACCGCAGAAAACGAGCAGAGCATAGTCATGAAATCGGGTTACGTTCCAGAATGCCTCTCGTGGGATTGACCCTTTTTAAAATCCAGAAAAATGTAATTTGATATACCTTTTGGGTCTTATAAAAAAAAAACCTTTCCTAAAGATGACAGACCCGAGATCCAGACAGGAGCTGGTGATCAGAGTAAACATACCGATACTGAGGAGACCTCTGAGGACCAACCAAGACAATTTACATCATCATCATCCATCTATTAACGAGAGCCCCGACCAAGAGGGACAGAGTGAGTCCCAAATTGTGCTCTCACAAGATCACCAGCCATCAGATGTCCAAGACAAAACACTTGGAGGGCGAGAGAGACTTCCAGCTAGATCTCGAGAGGCTTTCTACACTGCACAGACAATAATGCTCTTCTCAGCTTCCGGAAACGTCCACCCAGGATGTGAAAAGTGTCGTCCAGCCAGATCTGAAGCATTTAAGGGTCACAGAATTTCCCTTGCTGCCTTTCAACAACGTCCCGAAGGTCTACTTTAAGCAGAGAGAATGCGCCCACAGCCCTCCTAGTCTGCCGCCCAAGCTCCAGTACCAACCAGATCCGGGTTGTTCAGTTTCTGAAATCTGCTAGGATATTGCACAGCCAGGGGCACAGTTTGTTTTTAACTCAACCCAGCCAGAGGACCTTGCCCAACAATTTCCACAAGAGGTTCCATATTGTGGTGCAGCAGGAACACTGTGTGGGTGACCCTGAAATGACTTCCCAGGTGCAGAGAGGGCCATGCCCTACTCGTGAAGTTGGCTCAAACTCCACTATGCCTTTCAAAACCCCTCTCACCATCCACTCTACCTCTGATCCCATCTTGTCCTATCTTGATGGCCAGGCTGCTTTTAACCAGCTCCACCCTTCACAGGGCTCCCTGGCAGGTGATGCAGCGGAAGAAGCTACACCCCATTCCAGTGTCAAAAGAAGACAACATTTAGCACTGGACCAGCACCTTCACAGCGCACTTGGGACCATCCCAGGGGAAGAAAACGAGTCCAGTGCTTCAAACATTCTCAGCAGCGAGACCCCAGAAATACAAAGAGAGTGCCCTGAACTGTGCAGTACGGAGGAGTCGGACTATGTACTGGAGGGGATGTGAGACCCAACGATGGCATGAGAAAAGTCTGATCTTGACTGTATGTTAATGAGATGCACAATTTAATTAAAGTTAACCCTTCCCTTTAAGGTCTTCTTCTTCTATATTGTGAACATCGGCCCCTTTCGGGCCACCGTATCAAAATTGGCTGAGTTGTGGTTATTTGAAGGCGCTTCTCGTCAGGGGAGGATGTTAAGGTCACTGGCAAAGTCCAATAACCCAAGTACTGAGGCGCCTTTGTTGAATGGGAAAAACTAACCCGAATTCCGTCAGTAGTTTATCATAATTCCCAGGCAAGGGGTTGTACCTCTTTCTCCCCTCCTGCCATGGTGTTTAGCATAATGGGGATCCCACCCCGTGCCTTGCAGGCAGTTTGAGGCCACCTCCGGCTCAGAATGGTGTCAAATAAAACCTAGTGAAGGCACCCAGTGATTTCGTTTTAACCCTCTCACTGCAATGTGTTGAGGGGTCTTCTAGCAGCGACGCGCGTGAAACCGATCTCTTTACATCGGGGGCGGCCAACTTCAGTCCTCAAGGGCCACCAACAGGCCAGGTTCTCAGGATATCCCTGCTTAAGCACAGGTGGCTCAATCAGTGGCTCAGTCTTTGACTTAGCCACCTGCGCTGAAGCAAGGATATCCTGAGAACCTGGCCTGTTGGTGACTCTTGAGGACTCAAGTTGGCCAGTTGACCATTGATGTCTCTTCTTTCTAATAATATCTGTAGTTGTTTCTTTTTTTTTGGAAAGGGTCCGGGGCGGGACCTGTAATTAGGGCTGCCTGCTAATCACGCCCGCTGCTTGGTAATTATAGGAGCAGCGAGGGAAAACGCACAGTTTCTGGATCCCAAACAAACTTGTGTTTTTTAGAGTTATTCCTGTTTCAAATTAAAGGGCGATACAAACCAAAACCACAACATGTGCCGGAAAGAGCCGGATAATGAGGAGCGCGGACGTCCAATCCGTTTCAATGTGACATTGTTTGGAACGCGCTAACCCCGTAGTTCTGTACAGTGTTGACATTGTAGGCTGCCCCGTGTTGCTAAGTGTTGTGATGTCAGCAAAGGACCCCTCCCCCCCACTAATTAAACCGTGACCTCTGTGTAATGACCGCCACAAGCTTCTCAACAATGGGCTTGTTTTCAGCGACGTGGTGATCAGATCCTGAGCTTTGTGGGGGCGAGGAGAGGGCTTCCTTGTTCCTGGTCTGTGGTTGCGCAGCAATGAGCTCAAGTCTGCCACAGAGCGGGGAACACATAGGGGTCCAGCCCCCCTCCCCTAAACAAACTGCACTAGTGCTGTCTATCCGTGTCTACCACTACGCTACTCCCTTATACCTCTTATTTTCTCTTCCATCCCCTCCCAGTCCTCTGTCATATGTTTTGCATTCAGACTCGCACGCTTTGGGATAAGGCCAGGGTTGGCTCGATCTCTCTCACTTTCCCCCCCTCCCCCCCCCCCGTCTGTTTTCCTTATTTTTATTCCCCATTACACTCTTTTCACTCTCTCTCTTAAATCTCACTCCTTTCTCTCTCACCCCCTTTCTCTCTCTTACCCCATTTCTCTCTCTCACTCCCGCTCTCTCTCTTACCCCCTTTCTCTCTCTCACTCCCTCTCTCTCACCCCTTCACCCCTATCTTTCTCATCCCCTTTCTCTCCTTCTCTCGCTCTCTCCCCCTCTCCTTATCTCTCTCCATTTTTTCTCTCTCCATTTTTCTCTTTCTCTCTCTCTCTCACACTTTTCTCTTTCTCTCACTCTCATCCCCCTTATTCTCTTCTCTCTTTTCCCCATCTCTTTCCCTCTCACTCCCTACCCCCTTCTCTCTCTGTGTTCACCCTTTCTCCTTTCCTTTGTCTCTCCCTACCCCCCTTTCTCTCTCTTTTCTTCTCTATCTCTCTTCCCCCCTCACACCTCCCTTTTTTCTCTCTGCTCCCTCACAGTTCAGCAATATATGACTATTTGGGTTCTGCATTGCCTGGAGGGGAGGGCAGGGCACAAGAGACCTTTATTACAAAACCAGAGCTATTCAATGGCTGAGTCCCTCCTCCCTCACTGCACCTGTTACTTGTACAGCCAAATACACTGTATCCTGCATAACTCTACTGAACTGCACAGCAGCTGCTCTCATTCAATACACAACATTGGGCAGTGATGGATGCGGGGCTGTACTCGGTGTGTGATGGATGCGAGGCTGTACTCGGTGTATGATGGATGCGAGGCTGTACTCGGTGTGTGATGGATGCGGGGCTGTACTCGGTGTGTGATGGATGCGAGGCTGTACTCGGTGTATGATGGATGCGAGGCTGTACTCGGTGTGTGATGGATGCGGGGCTGTACTCGGTGTGTGATGGATGCGAGGCTGTACTCGGTGTATGGTGGATGCGAGGCTGTACTCGGTGTATGATGGATGCGGGGCTGTACTCGGTGTGTGATGGATGCGGGGCTGTACTCGGTGTGTGATGGATGCGAGGCTGTACTCGGTGTATGGTGGATGCGTGGCTGTACTCGGTGTATGATGGATGCGGGGCTGTACTCGGTGTGTGATGGATGCGAGGCTGTACTCGGTGTGTGATGGATGCGAGGCTGTACTCGGTGTATGGTGGATGCGGGGCTGTACTCGGTGTATGATGGATGCGAGGCTGTACTCGGTGTATGATGGATGCGAGGCTGTACTCGGTGTATGATGGATGCGGGGCTGTACTCGGTGTGTGATGGATGAGAGGCTGTACTCGGTGTGTGATGGATGAGAGGCTGTACTCGGTGTGTGATGGATGCGAGGCTGTACTCGGTGTATGATGGATGAGAGGCTGTACTCGGTGTGTGATGGATGAGAGGCTGTACTCGGTGTGTGATGGATGCGAGGCTGTACTCGGTGTGTGATGGATGCGAGGCTGTTCTCGGTGTATGATGGATGAGAGGCTGTACTCGGTGTATGATGGATGCGGGGCTGTACTCGTTGTATGGTGGATGCGCGGCTGTACTCGGTGTATGATGGATGCGGGCTGTACTCGGTGTATGATGGATGCGAGGCTGTACTCGGTGTATGATGGATGCGTGGCTGTACTCGGTGTATGATGGATGCGGGGCTGTACTCGGTGTATGATGGATGCGGGGCTGTACTCGGTGTATGATGGATGAGAGGCTGTACTCGGTGTGTGATGGATGCCAGGCTGTACTCGGTGTATGATGGATGCGGGGCTGTACTCGGTGTATGATGGATGAGAGGCTGTACTCGGTGTATGATGGATGAGAGGCTGTACTCGGTGTATGATGGATGCGGGGCTGTACTCGGTGTATGATGGATGCGGGGCTGTACTCGGTGTGTGATGGATGCGAGGCTGTACTCGGTGTATGGTGGATGCGTGGCTGTACTCGGTGTATGATGGATGCGGGGCTGTACTCGGTGTGTGATGGATGCGAGGCTGTACTCGGTGTGTGATGGATGCGAGGCTGTACTCGGTGTATGATGGATGCGAGGCTGTACTCGGTGTATGATGGATGTGGGGCTGTACTCGGTGTGTGATGGATGAGAGGCTGTACTCGGTGTGTGATGGATGAGAGGCTGTACTCGGTGTGTGATGGATGCGAGGCTGTACTCGGTGTATGATGGATGAGAGGCTGTACTCGGTGTGTGATGGATGAGAGGCTGTACTCGGTGTGTGATGGATGCGAGGCTGTACTCGGTGTGTGATGGATGCGAGGCTGTTCTCGGTGTATGATGGATGAGAGGCTGTACTCGTTGTATGGTGGATGCGGGGCTGTACTCGTTGTATGGTGGATGCGCGGCTGTACTCGGTGTATGATGGATGCGAGGCTGTACTCGGTGTATGATGGATGCGTGGCTGTACTCGGTGTATGATGGATGCGGGGCTGTACTCGGTGTATGATGGATGCGGGGCTGTACTCGGTGTATGATGGATGAGAGGCTGTACTCGGTGTGTGATGGATGCCAGGCTGTACTCGGTCTGTGATGGATGCGGGGCTGTACTCGGTGTGTGATGGATGCGAGGCTGTACTCGGTGTGTGATGGATGCGGGGCTGTACTCGGTGTATGATGGATGCGGGGCTGTACTCGGTGCGTCATGGATGCGGGGCTGTACTCGGTGCATGATGGATGCGGGGCTGTACTCGGTGTATGATGGATGAGAGGCTGTACTCGGTGTATGGTGGATGCGGGGCTGTACTCGGTGTATGATGGATGCGGGGCTGTACTCGGTGCATGATGGATGAGAGGCTGTACTCGGTGCATGATGGATGAGAGGCTGTACTCGGTGTATGATGGATGCGAGGCTGTACTCGGTGTATGATGGATGCGGGGCTGTACTCGGTGTATGGTGGATGCGGGGCTGTACTCGGTGCATGATGGATGAGAGGCTGTACTCGGTGCATGATGGATGAGAGGCTGTACTCGGTGTATGATGGATGCGAGGCTGTACTCGGTGTATGATGGATGCGGGGCTGTACTCGGTGTATGATGGATTAGGGGCTGTACTCGGTGTATGGTGGATGCGGGGCTGTACTCGGTGCATGATGGATGAGAGGCTGTACTCGGTGCATGATGGATGAGAGGCTGTACTCGGTGTATGATGGATGCGAGGCTGTACTCGGTGTATGATGGATGCGGGGCTGTACTCGGTGTATGATGGATTAGGGGCTGTACTCGGTGTATGGTGGATGCGGGGCTGTACTCGGTGTATGATGGATTCGAGGCTGTACTCTGTGTGTGATGGGTGCGAGGCTGTACTCGGTGTATGATGGATGCGAGGCTGTACTCGGTGTATGATGGATGCGGGGCTGTACTCGGTGTGTGATGGATGCGGGGCTGTACTCGGTGTATGATGGATGCGGGGCTGTACTCGGTGTATGATGGATGCGAGGCTGTACTCGGTGTTTGATGGATGCGGGGCTGTACTCGGTGTATGATGGATGCGGGGCTGTACTCGGTGTATGATGGATGAGAGGCTGTACTCGGTGTATGATGGATGCGAGGCTGTACTCGGTGTGTGATGGATGCGAGGCTGTACTCGGTGTGTGATGGATGCGAGGCTGTACTCGGTGTGTGATGGATGCGGGGCTGTACTCGGTGTGTGATGGATGCGGGGCTGTACTCGGTGTGTGATGGATGCGGGGCTGTACT
>NC_134504.1:6198036-6205536 GCF_040206685.1 Ascaphus truei
ACACACACACACACACACACACACACACTGTATATTGATGATCAGTGCTAAGATTCCCCACACGAGTATTAGAAGAGATATCGTGCGCAGAAGTTGGGGGGTCCCCGGCATTAGCCAGTGTTATGTGAGGGGCACACACATGCAGTGTTATGTGAGGGGCACACACATGCAGTGTTATGTGAGGGGCACACACATGCAGTGTTATGTGAGGGGCACACACATGCAGTGTTATGTGAGGGGCACACACATGCAGTGTTATGTGAGGGGCACACACATGCAGTGTTATGTGAGGGGCACACACATGCAGTGTTATGTGAGGGGCACACACATGCAGTGTTATGTGAGGGGCACACACATGCAGTGTTATGTGAGGGGCACACACATGCAGTGTTATGTGAGGGGCACACACTAAGTCTTACCTGCCTGCCCCAGCGTGGGCTCACACCTCTCTCCCTGGTGGTGGGAATGTCTCTCCGCACAGTGTCCGTGGCACACACCGCTCTCCTGACAGCCAGCTGCTGCCTGTGCCCCGGCTCTGCCCCTGTTCGCTGCTGCCTGTGCCCCGGCTCTGCCCCTGTTCGCTGCTGCCTGTGCCCCGGCTCTCTCGCTGCTGCCGGTGTCTGTGGCACACACTGCTCTCCCCCTGCTCGCTGCTGCCGGTGTCTGTGGCACACACCGTTCTCCCCTGCTCGCTGCTGCCGGTGTCTGTGGCACACACCGCTCTCTCGCTGCTGCCGGTGTCTGTGGCACACACCGCTCTCCCCCTGCTCGCTGCTGCCGGTGTCTGTGGCACACACCGCTCTCCCCCTGCTCGCTGCTGCCGGTGTCTGTGGCACACACCGCTCTCCCCCTGCTCGCTGCTGCCGGTGTCTGTGGCACACACCGCTCTCCCCCTGCTCGCTGCTGCCGGTGTCTGTGGCACACACCGCTCTCCCCCTGCTCGCTGCTGCCGGTGTCTGTGGCACACACCGCTCTCCTGACAGCCAGCTGCTGCCGGTGCCCGGCTCTCCCCCTGTTCGCTGCTGCCTGTTGTCCGGGAGATGGGAGGTTTTAGGTTACAGACTTCTCCCCTGAATGGAAGGAGGGAGGGTTCCCAAACTGAGCCAGGGTGTGGAGGGGTGAGAGAGGGAGGCACAGGGGCAGCCCAGAGACTCACACACGTGTAACAAACTTCTCCTCCCTGGGTATCCCAGTGTAATATCACTTTACTTTATCTCTCTCACACACATGCTCTCCTCCTTTATCTCTCTCACACGCTCTCTCCCACCTTTAACTCTCTCACACTCTCCCCCCTTTATCTCTCACACAGTCACCTCCCTTTAACTCTCTCACACTCTCCCCCCTTTATTTCTCACACAGTCACCTCCCTTTAACTCTCTCACACGCACGCTCTCCCCTTTTATCTGTCTCACACTCACCCCCTTTATCTCTCACACAGTCACCTCCCTTTAACTCTCTCACACTCTCCCCCATTTATCTCTCACACAGTCACCTCCCTTTAACTCTCTCACACTCACGCTCTCCCCTTTTATCTGTCTCACACTCACCCCCTTTATCTCTCACACAGTCACCTCCCTTTAACTCTCTCACACTCTCCCCCCTTTAACTCTCTCACACTCACCCCCCTTTAACTCTCTCACACTCACCCCCCTTTATCTCTCACACAGTCACCTCCCTTTAACTCTCTCACACTCTCCCCCCTTTATTTCTCACACAGTCACCTCCCTTTAACTCTCTCACACTCTCCCCCCTTTATTTCTCACACAGTCACCTCCCTTTAACTCTCTCACACTCACGCTCTCCCCTTTTATCTGTCTCACACTCACCCCCTTTATCTCTCACACAGTCACCTCCCTTTAACTCTCTCACACTCTCCCCCATTTATCTCTCACACAGTCACCTCCCTTTAACTCTCTCACACTCACGCTCTCCCCTTTTATCTGTCTCACACTCACCCCCCTTTATCTCTCACACAGTCACCTCCCTTTAACTCTCTCACACTCTCCCCCCTTTAACTCTCTCACACTCACCCCCCTTTATCTCTCACACAGTCACCTCCCTTTAACTCTCTCACACTCACCCCCCTTTATCTCTCACACAGTCACCTCCCTTTAACTCTCTCACACTCACCCCCCTTTATCTCTCACACAGTCACCTCCCTTTAACTCTCTCACACTCACGCTCTCCCCTTTTATCTGTCTCACACTCACCCCCCTTTAACTCTTACACTCATGCTCTGCCCTACACACACTCTCTCACCTCCCCCTTTATCTGTCCCACACACTCGCTCCCTCTCTCCCCCCCTTTATCTCTCTCACAATCACCCCCTTTATCTGTCACACACACTCTCTCACCTCCCCCTTCATCTCTCACACACAGTCGCTCCCTCTCTCCCTCCCCTTTATCTCTCTCACACTCATGCTCTCCCTCACCTCCCCCTTTATCTCTCTCACACTCATGCTCTCTCACCTCCCCCTTTATCTCTCACACTCATGCTCTCTCTCACCTCCCCCTTTATCTCTCATGCTCGCTTTCTCCCCCCCTCTTTATCACTCTCACACACTCGCTCTCTCCTGCCTTTATTTCTCACACACTCGCGCTCTCTCCCCCGCCTTTATCTCTCACACTCACTCTCCCCCCCCTTTATCGCTCTCACACACTCGCTCTCTCCCCCCCTTTATCGCTCTCACACGCTCGCTCTCTCTCCCCCCCTTTCTCGCTCTCACACGCTCGCTCTCTCTCCCCCCCTTTATCGCTCTCACACGCTCGCTCTCTCTCCCCCCTTTATCGCTCTCACACGCTCGCTCTCTCTCCCCCCCTTTATCGCTCTCACACTCCTGCTCTCTCCCCCCCCTTTATCGCTCTCACACACACTCGCTCCCCCCCCCCCCCTTATCTCTCACACACACTTGCTCCCTCTCTCCCGCCCTTTATCGCTCTCACACACTCGCTCCCTCTCTCCCCCCCTTTATCGCTCTCACACGCTCGCTCTCTCTCCCCCCTTTATCGCTCTCACACGCTCGCTCTCTCTCCCCCCCTTTATCGCTCTCACACTCCTGCTCTCTCCCCCCCCTTTATCGCTCTCACACACACTCGCTCCCCCCCCCTTATCTCTCACACACACTTGCTCCCTCTCTCCCGCCCTTTATCGCTCTCACACACTCGCTCCCTCTCCCCCCCTTTCTCTCACGCTCGCTCTCACTCCCCCCCCTTTATCGCGCTCACTCTCATTTATCGTGCTCGCTCTCACTTTCTCTCATACTCACTCTCTCGTAATACTTCTCCCCATCTCGCTTTCCCTCCCCTTTCTCTCTCGCTCTCTTTCTTTCTGCCCCTTGTGTCTCACACTCGCGCTCTCTCGCTTTAGCCCACCGTTATCTCACTCGCCCTCTTTCCCTCCCTGTGACAGGGTGGGTAGAAAACCCCTCCAGTCCAGCAGGGACCGGGTGCATGTCAGCTGGGAAAAGGTTGGCTTAATTGGGCAGGTCCCCGCTGCCTCCTTAAGGGGCTTTGAGAACCCAGCTTCTCACACACGCCGGGGTCTGTCTGAGCCAGCGAGACACGCTGGAGGAAGAACTGCTTGCTGCTTCCTCTCACTCGCACACTCCCCTCACTCGCGCTCTCCCCTCGCTGGCACACTCGCGCTCTCCCCTCGCTGGCACACTCGTGCTCTCCCCTCGCTGGCACACTCGCGCTCTCGCCTCGCTGGCACACTCGCGCTCTCCCCTCGCTGGCACACTCGCGCTCTCCCCTCGCTGGCACACTCGCGCTCTCCCCTCGCTGGCACACTCGCGCTCTCCCCTCGCTGGCACACTCGCGCTCTCCCCTCGCTGGCACACTCGCTCTCTCCTCTCGCTGGCACACTCGCTCTCTCCTTTTGCTGGCACACTCGCTCTCTCCTCTCGCTGGCACACTCGCTCTCTCCTCTCACTGGCACACTCGCTCTCCCCTCTCACTTGCACACTCGCTCTCCCCTCTCACTCGCACACTCGCTCTCCCCTCTCACTCGCTCTCTCCTTTCACTCGCACACTCGCTCTCTCCTCTCACTGGCACACTCGCTCTCTCCTCTCACTCGCACAATCGCTCTCTCCTCTCACTCGCACACTCGCTCTCTCCTCTCACTCGCACACTCGCTCTCTCCTCACTCGCACACTCGCTCTCTCCTCACTCGCACACTCGCTCTCTCCTCACTCGCACACTCGCTCTCCTCTCACTCGCACACCCGCTCTCTCCTCTCACTCACACACTCGCTCTCTCACTCGCACACTCGCTCTCTCCTCTCACTCGCACACTCGCTCTCTCCTCTCACTCGCTCTCTCCTCACTCGCACACTCGCTCTCTCCTCTCACTGGCACACTCGCTCTCTCCTCTCACTCGCACAATCCCTCTCTCCTCTCACTCGCACACTCGCTCTCTCCTCACTCGCACACTCGCTCTCTCCTCTCACTCGCACACTCGCTCTCTCCTCTCACTCGCACACTCGCTCTCTCCTCTCACTCGCACACTCGCTCTCTCCTCTCACTCGCACACTCGCTCTCTCCTCTCACTCGCACACTCGCTCTCTCCTCTCACTCGCACACTCGCTCTCTCCTCTCACTCGCACACTCGCTCTCTCCTCTCACTCGCACACTCGCTCTCTCCTCTCACTCGCACACTCGCTCTCTCCTCTCACTCGCACACTCGCTCTCTCCTCTCACTCGCACACTCGCTCTCTCCTCTCACTCACACACCCTTTTCTCCTGATAAAAACAATTCACGCTCGCGCTGTACAATGAAACGAAAAGGTTACGTTACTTAAATCTCCCGACTTCAAAACAGGGGCAACCCCAGCTGGGGGTCTATCTGCCACCTATATATAATATAACTTATATAATAGTCCATACGTCCTGCGCTGGTTATTACATGTATCGATGGGTTCACATAAGGCTGTTTTAGGGGGGAAGTAATTCGAGCAGAAGTGTGTAGTCATACTCTGCACTGCTGTATGCGCAGCCCTTGCCTGGCGCTGGCAGACAGAAGGTTCTTGTCTGTCGGTTTCCGAGCGGCTGTGAAAGGTTTCTTTCTTCGGCCCGCGAGCAGCGGCGACTCCGAGCTCTGCTCCTTGCGGACGGGACGGGATGTACATCTCTGTGAGGGAGAGCAGCACAGTCCCAGCCTGATTTGGGGTGGGGGGAGGAGAGTCCCATATCACCTTAACGCAGCACTGACCGCTGTTATCTGCGGAGCCGCCCGAAAAGCTCCGAGCTGAAGCGGGTAGAACAATGAATGCAGGACGGCCTTTCCCAGCGGAGCTTCCTGATCGTATTCTGTACACTGATCTCCCCGGAATAAGGACTTAAGTAATTAGGGGCGCTCAAACGCCAGTCCCCCAAGGGCCACCAACAGGTCAGGTTTTATGGCTATCCCTGCTTCAGCACAGGTGGCTCAATCAGTTCCAGCTTCCGCACAGGTGGCTCAATTCGTCGCTGCTTCAGCACAGGTGGCTCAGTCAGTGACTCAGTCTTCGACTGTAGTTCACCTGTGCTGAAGCAGGGATAGCCATAAAACCTGACCTGTTGGTGGCCCTTGAGGACTGGAGTTGAGCGCCTCTGACTTTAAAAAAAAAAAGCCAATTTGGGTTTCCTGGATACATTTGCTTTTTTTTATTTTTCAACGTTTTTTTCTTACATACAGGCGTGACAGTGACATAGTGACATAGTGACATAGTTACACGGTGACAGGCGATGAAGTTCAGACTATGCTAAATTTAGACGACAGATACTTTACCCTATATCCGTACTTACAGTATATTGATCCATAGGAAGCAAACACACAACCCCCAGAGTCACATCATCTAATGATCTCTCATAAGGGAAAAAATAAATCCCTTCCTGACTCCAAATATTGGCAATCGGATTACTCCCTGGATCACCGTCCTTCCCATGTTTACTTATTTGGTGTATCCTACCTTGCCTGTATACCTTTCCTTTCTAAAAACATGTCCAACCTTTTTTTTTTGAAGATATCTATTGTATCTGCCATCCCAGTCTCCATGGGTAATGAATCCCACAGTGTAACTGCCCTTACTGTAAAGAACCCTTTCCTTTGTTGCTGGTGAAACTCCCGGAAATGTATCCATGTTTTTATTGACTTCACTTTTCTTTTTGTGTGTATTTCTGCTGATGCTTCATGACGGGGAAAAAGCTACTTGGAGAAAACCTTACAATAACCGTAACCTACCTTAGAATAGGACATATCCTGGAGATATTTGGTTAAATTAACCCCTATGTATGGATATCTTTATGTATATAGCGCCATCCCTGCACTCAGTGCGTCACAGCAGTGACACACAGGATATAATAATATAACACGTAATGGGGATAAGCGCTTCAGACATAGAAGTAACAGTAGGAAAAGGGGTCCCTTGATGGGGGGGTAGGGGCAGTAGATGGCGGCAGTGCTTGGCCACAATGGTTGGTAGGAGTGACTGTGGGTGTGGGGCAGTAGCCACGAGTCCAGGCTACTGGAAACAACGGCGCTACCCTTGTCTGGTATTGATATATTGCGCAGTCCCCAAATAAGATATTGAGCAAGACGCAGGAAAGTAAAGAATATTTCGATCTCTCTCTTCATTTTCCGGTCCGTGGCAGAGAACGGACGAGAGATTCACCTGTGGTTTGCAGCCTCACACCGGGTGTCGCTCTCCTCCCCCAGGTGCCGTCACGCTGTCATCGCCTCGTATTTCGGGGACGAGAAACCGGCGTGCAACAAGTGCTGCGACAGCTGCAAGAGCCCCCGCACGGTGAAGCAGCAACTGGAGCAGCTGCAGGGCCTTCTCCGGGGCGGGAGGAGCAGGACCTGCATCCAGCCCCCCGGAGCGCCGCCGGGGGGCTTCACATACGACCCGGAGCTGTACGAGGGGGGCAAGCAGAATTTTGGGTTTGCCAGGTGAGGCTGCGGGGGAGGGGAAGCAGCGTGAGGTTTGGGAGCCGTGCAGTGAGGTGGAGGTTGTAGGTTCATGACATTGGATATTACCGGTTTAGGGGGGGGGGTGTCCCATTTCCAAAACACACTGTACGGGGGGGGGGGGGGGGGGTGTCTCTGTAGCTGGTAGTCCGTGCACTCCCAGAATAACTTTCTCAGGAAGAGACAGGCACATCACTAATACAGAATACGCGGGTTAATAACGCAATCAACATGTTGCTGTTAGCGCGAGACTCGCGTCGGGTGGAAATGGGCCTTTAGCCGACTTATTGTTGCTTTTGGGAGGTCGGGGGGGAAGGTCACGGGTTAGATTCACATTGTCCAGCTCCTTGTGACCGCGGTCATGTGACTTTATGTCCCTGTGCCTCAGGCACCCGAATTGTAAGCTCTTCGGGGCAGCAAAAAAAAAAAAAAAGAGCTGTACATCGCTCCCCATACGGCAGTGCTATACAAGAAAGAAATGTGTTCTTATGTCTCTTCCCCCTGCTCTCTCCGTGCCCTCCTTGGTGCCCCCCCCCCCCTCACCCCTTTGTAGG
>NC_134504.1:6210536-6238075 GCF_040206685.1 Ascaphus truei
CAGGGTGGGGAGGGGCGCAGGGAGGGGTGCAGGGTGGGGAGGGGCGCAGGGTGGGGAGGGGCGCAGGGTGGGGAGGGGTGCAGGGTTGGGAGGGGAGGGGCGCAGGGTGGGGAGGGGCGCAGGGTGGGGAGGGGGCGCAGGGTGGGGAGGGTGGAGGGGGAGGGGTGCAGGGAGGGGAGGGGGCGCAGGGTGGGGAGGGGAGTGTCCCCGGGGAAGGGGAGGAGGGCCCCGGGGAGGGGCGCAGGGTGGGGAGGGGCGCAGGGAGGGGAGTGTCCCCGGGGAAGGGGTGCAGGGTGGGGAGGGGCGCAGGGAGGGGAGGGTCCCCAGGGAAGGGGCGCAGGGAGGGGAGGGTCCCCAGGGAAGGGGCGCAGGGAGGGGAGTGTCCCCAGGGAAGGGGAGGAGGGCCCAGGGAGGGGGGATGCAGGGTGGGGAGTGTCCTCGGGGAAGGGGAGGAGGGTCCCGAGGGAGGGGGTAGGCGCAGGGTAACGAGGGGGGTGGGCGGGCACAGGGTGAGGAGTGGGAGGCCTGGGGGGGAAGCGGGTGCAGGGTAATGAACGGGGGGCCACGGGGCGGGCACAGCGTAACAAGGAAGGGCCCCGGGTAGGCAGGCGCAGGGTAACAAGGAAGGGCCCTGGGTAGGCAGGCGCAGGGTAACAAGGAAGGGCCCCGGGTAGGCAGGCGCAGGGTAACAAGGAAGGGCCCCGGGTAGGCAGGCGCAGGGTAACAAGGAAGGGCCCCGGGTAGGCAGGCGCAGGGTAACAAGGAAGGGCCCCGGGTAGGCAGGCGCAGGGTAACAAGGAAGGGCCCCGGGTAGGCAGGCGCAGGGTAACAAGGAAGGGCCCCGGGTAGGCAGGCGCAGGGTAACAAGGAAGGGCCCCGGGTAGGCAGGCGCAGGGTAACAAGGAAGGGCCCCGGGTAGGCAGGCGCAGGGTAACAAGGAAGGGCCCTGGGTAGGCAGGCGCAGGGTAACAAGGAAGGGCCCCGGGTAGGCAGGCGCAGGGTAACAAGGAAGGGCCCCGGGTAGGCAGGCGCAGGGTAACAAGGAAGGGCCCCGGGTAGGCAGGCGCAGGGTAACAAGGAAGGGCCCCGGGTAGGCAGGCGCAGGGTAACAAGGAAGGGCCCCGGGTAGGCAGGCGCAGGGTAACAAGGAAGGGCCCCGGGTAGGCAGGCGCAGGGTAACAAGGAAGGGCCCCGGGTAGGCAGGCGCAGGGTAACAAGGAAGGGCCCCGGGTAGGCAGGCGCAGGGTAACAAGGAAGGGCCCCGGGTAGGCAGGCGCAGGGTAACAAGGAAGGGCCCCGGGTAGGCAGGCGCAGGGTAACGAGGGGAGCATGCTGGGAGTCCTGGCTGTGTGTACGTGTGAATGATTACAGTGAGTTGCACGCAGTGCGCCGCAGGGCATGCTGGGAGTCCTGGCTGTGTGTACGTGTGAATGATTACAGTGAGTTGCACGCAGTGCGCCGCAGGGCATGCTGGGAGTCCTGGCTGTGTGTACGTGTGAATGGTTACAGTGAGTTGCACGCAGTACGCCGCAGGGCATGCTGGGAGTCCGGGCTGTGTGTACGTGTGAATGATTACAGTGAGTTGCACGCAGTACGCCGCAGGGCATGCTGGGAGTCCGGGCTGTGTGTACGTGTGAATGATTACAGTGAGTTGCACGCAGTACGCCGCAGGGCATGCTGGGAGTCCGGGCTGTGTGTACGTGTGAATGATTACAGTGAGTTGCACGCAGTACGCCGCAGGGCATGCTGGGAGTCCGGGCTGTGTGTACGTGTGAATGATTACAGTGAGTTGCACGCAGTACGCCGCAGGGCATGCTGGGAGTCCGGGCTGTGTGTACGTGTGAATGATTACAGTGAGTTGCACGCAGTACGCCGCAGGGCATGCTGGGAGTCCGGGCTGTGTGTACGTGTGAATGATTACAGTGAGTTGCACGCAGTACGCCGCAGGGCATGCTGGGAGTCCGGGCTGTGTGTACGTGTGAATGATTACAGTGAGTTGCACGCAGTACGCCGCAGGGCATGCTGGGAGTCCTGGCTGTGTGTACGTGTGAATGATTACAGTGAGTTGCACGCAGTACGCCGCAGGGCATGCTGGGAGTCCTGGCTGTGTGTACGTGTGAATGATTACAGTGAGTTGCACGCAGTACGCCGCAGGGCATGCTGGGAGTCTGGGCTGTGTGTACGTGTGAATGATTACAGTGAGTTGCACGCAGTACGCCGCAGGGCATGCTGGGAGTCCGGGCTGTGTGTACGTGTGAATGATTACAGTGAGTTGCACGCAGTACGCCGCAGGGCATGCTGGGAGTCCGGGCTGTGTGTACGTGTGAATGATTACAGTGAGTTGCACGCAGTACGCCGCAGGGCATGCTGGGAGTCCGGGCTGTGTGTACGTGTGAATGATTACAGTGAGTTGCACGCAGTACGCCGCAGGGCATGCTGGGAGTCCGGGCTGTGTGTACGTGTGAATGATTACAGTGAGTTGCACGCAGTACGCCGCAGGGCATGCTGGGAGTCCGGGCTGTGTGTACGTGTGAATGATTACAGTGAGTTGCACGCAGTACGCCGCAGGGCATGCTGGGAGTCCTGGCTGTGTGTACGTGTGAATGATTACAGTGAGTTGCACGCAGTACGCCGCAGGGCATGCTGGGAGTCCTGGCTGTGTGTACGTGTGAATGATTACAGTGAGTTGCACGCAGTACGCCGCAGGGCATGCTGGGAGTCTGGGCTGTGTGTACGTGTGAATGATTACAGTGAGTTGCACGCAGTACGCCGCAGGGCATGCTGGGAGTCCGGGCTGTGTGTACGTGTACAGTGAGTTGCACGCAGTACGCCGCAGGGCATGCTGGGAGTCCTGGCCGTGTAGGTGTCTCTCACTGCGTCTCCTCCGCAGGTATCCGAGATTAACAAGGCATCAAAGGACGGGGAGCTGCACGCAGTGTTGGGTTCCAGTGACCCTGCGCAGGGGACTTCGCAGGAGGGGGAGGCGGGGACCCCTGCAGAGGAATATGTACCCGCATACCAGGTGCACACCCCAACTTTATTACCACTGTAAGGAAGTGTCTAGCCCTAGCGGTGACAGGCTCAGAATGCGTAGCACTGTCTAACCCTAGAGGTGACAGGCTCAGAATGCGTAGCACTGTCTAGCCCTAGCGGTGACAGGCTCAGAATGCGTAGCACTGTCTAGCCCTAGAGGTGACAGGCTCAGAATGCGTAGCACTGTCTAGCCCTAGAGGTGACAGGCTCAGAATGCGTAGCACTGTCTAACCCTAGCGGTGACAGGCTCAGAATGCGTAGCACTGTCTAGCCCTAGAGGTGACGGGCTCAGAATGCGTAGCACTGTCTAACCCTAGAGGTGACGGGCTCAGAATGCGTAGCACTGTCTAACCCTAGAGGTGACGGGCTCAGAATGCGTAGCACTGTCTAACCCTAGAGGTGACGGGCTCAGAATGCGTAGCAGTGTGTAGCCCTAGAGGTGATTGGCTCAGAATGCGTAGCACTGTGTAGCCCTAGAGGTGATTGGCTCAGAATGCGTAGCACTGTGTAGCCCTAGAGGTGATTGGCTCAGAATGCGTAGCACTGTGTAGCCCTAGAGGTGATTGGCTCAGAATGCGTAGCACTGTGTAGCCCTAGCGGTGACAGGCTCAGAATGCGTAGCACTGTCTAACCCTAGAGGTGACAGGCTCAGAATGCGTAGCACTGTCTAACCCTAGAGGTGACAGGCTCAGAATGCGTAGCACTGTGTAGCCCTAGAGGTGATTGGCTCAGAATGCGTAGCACTGTCTAACCCTAGCGGTGACAGGCTCAGAATGCGTAGCACTGTCTAACCCTAGAGGTGACGGGCTCAGAATGCGTAGCACTGTCTAACCCTAGAGGTGACGGGCTCAGAATGCGTAGCACTGTGTAGCCCTAGAGGTGATTGGCTCAGAATGCGTAGCACTGTCTAGCCCTAGAGGTGACGGGCTCAGAATGCGTAGCACTGTCTAGCCCTAGAGGTGACGGGCTCAGAATGCGTAGCACTGTCTAGCCCTAGAGGTGACGGGCTCAGAATGCGTAGCACTGTGTAGCCCTAGAGGTGACGGGCTCAGAGTGCGTAGCACTGCGTAGCCCTAGAGGTGACGGGCTCAGAATGCATAGCACTGTCTAACCCTAGAGGTGACGGGCTCAGAATGCGTAGCACTGTCTAGCCCTAGAGGTGACGGGCTCAGAATGCGTAGCACTGTCTAACCCTAGAGGTGACGGGCTCAGAATGCGTAGCACTGTCTAGCCCTAGAGGTGACGGGCTCAGAATGCGTAGCACTGTCTAACCCTAGAGGTGACGGGCTCAGAATGCGTAGCACTGTGTAGCCCTAGAGGTGACTGGCTCAGAATGCGTAGCACTGTGTAGCCCTAGAGGTGATTGGCTCAGAATGCGTAGCACTGTCTAACCCTAGAGGTGACGGGCTCAGAATGCGTAGCACTGTGTAGCCCTAGAGGTGATTGGCTCAGAATGCGTAGCACTGTCTAGCCCTAGAGGTGACGGGCTCAGAATGCGTAGCACTGTCTAGCCCTAGAGGTGACGGGCTCAGAATGCGTAGCACTGTCTAGCCCTAGAGGTGACGGGCTCAGAATGCGTAGCACTGTGTAGCCCTAGAGGTGACGGGCTCAGAATGCGTAGCACTGTGTAGCCCTAGAGGTGACGGGCTCAGAGTGCATAGCACTGCGTAGCCCTAGAGGTGACGGGCTCAGAATGCATAGCACTGTCTAACCCTAGAGGTGATGGGCTCAGAATGCGTAGCACTGTCTAGCCCTAGAGGTGACGGGCTCAGAATGCGTAGCACTGTCTAACCCTAGAGGTGACGGGCTCAGAATGCGTAGCACTGTGTAGCCCTAGAGGTGATTGGCTCAGAATGCGTAGCACTGCGTAGCCCTAGAGGTGACGGGCTCAGAATGCGTAGCACTGTCTAACCCTAGAGGTGACGGGCTCAGAATGCGTAGCACTGTCTAGCCCTAGCGGTGACAGGCTCAGAATGCGTAGCACTGTGTAGCCCTAGAGGTGACGGGCTCAGAATGCGTAGCACTGTGTAGCCCTAGCGGTGTCTCATTGCTGACTCATGTTCTGTGCCTCCCATTCAGTGTAACCGTAAGAGAGTGGGCGCCGGGCTGCGGGGGGCTCCTCCTCAGTTTCAGACGGTCTCCGACTTACTACGAACCTCCCAGCTGGACATGAGGCCTCCACAGCCCGATTCTCTGGCCGGGACAGAGAGCAGCCCGGAGAAAGGGTCCGGCAGTGCCGGCCCAGTCCCTGGTAACACAGACGGGGGTAAGAAGGGGCCTCGGACAGACAGCCCCAGCAAGAGGAGCAAGAAGCAGCAGCAGCAGCAGCAGCAGCTCGCCACTGCAGCAAAGAGGAACGCTCAGAATATTTCCAAGTTCTTCTCATCTCGGAGCCGGTCCAAACCCATCCCGGGGAGTCCCGAGCACGCACAGGGGGGCAGCCCAGACCTGCGTGAAAGCCCCCCGCCTAGTAAGGCATCAGACAGACGAGAACAAGAGGCTTGCACCTCCAGCCTGCTGAATGGGCACCAGGGGAAGATTCGGGGACCTGCCAGGAGCCTCCCAAATCTGCAAGCCTCAGACAGCAGAGAACTGCTGGGGGATACCCCAAATATACAGCCATTACACACACAGGAACTCCTGGGGGATACCCCAAATATACAGCCATTACACACACAGGAACTCCTGGGGGATACCCCAAATATACAGCCATTACACACACAGGAACTCCTGGGGGATACCCCAAATATACAGCCATTACACACACAGGAACTCCTGGGGGATACCCCAAATATACAGCCATTACACACAAAGGAACTCCTGGGGGATACCCCAAATTTACAGCCATTACAAGACAAGAAACGGTCTAGGGGCTTTAAAAGTCTACATAAATTACAGGAAGCAGCAGAGAGCACCCCAAATCTACAGGAACCCCAAGGGAGGACCTCGAACTTGCAACCAGATCACAGCAGGTGAGGCGGGTCCTAACAAGACACCTAAATATTTGCAGATCCCTTATATATATTCACACACACACTCATCCTCAGCCCCGGCCTCCCCAATGATCTCCCAGATCCTGCGGTTACAGCCTCACTTCCCCACGTCGCTCCCACACATTTCCTCATCCCATCCTCTCCAGCCCGTGTCTCCCCACTGCTGGATGAAGCCTCCCCAATGATCTCCCAGATCCTGCGGTTACAGCCTCACTTCCCCACGTCGCTCCCACACATTTCCTCATCCCATCCTCCCCAGCCCGTGTCTCCCCACTGCTGGATGAAGCCTCCCCAGTGATCCCCCAGGTCCTGCGGTTACAGCCTCTTCTCCACGTCGCTCCCACACATTCCCTCATCCCATCCTCTCCAGCAAGTGTCTCCCCACTGCTGGATGAAGCCTCCCCAATGGTCTCCCAGGTCCTGCGGTTACAGCCTCTCTTCTCCACGTCGCTCCCACACATTCCCTCACCCCTTCCTCTCCAGCCCGTCTCCCCACTGCTGGATGAAGTCTCCCTAATGGTCTCCCAGGTACTGTAGTTACAGCCTCTCTTCTCTACGTCGCTCCAACACATTTTCTGATCTCATCCTCCCATCTTACTTTTGGTCGTCATCTTGTTCTTTTAACCTCTCTTGGAATCCAGTCGGGTTCCGTCTCTGTCCAACGATTATAACGACTTCTTGCGATATGTCCGGCCCGCCACCCTTTTAATTTCTTCACCCGTTTGGTGATATCACAGACTTCTGTTTTTGTTTCGAACCCATTCAGTCTTTTTCCTGTCTCTTTGGGAAATACCCAGCATGCATCGCTCCATACTCCTTTGCATGGTCTGAAGCTTCTGCATTATTTTTCCATTTAGGGTCCAAGTTTCACATCCATAAGTGAGCGCGGGCAGAATAAACGGGTCGAAAACCAGTTCCCTATAAATGTTGTCTTGTTCCTTGCAAATGCCGCCATCCCATCTTCATTCTCCTATGGATTTCATTCACAGGGTTCCCGGCCATTGTTACTTACCGGCCAAAGTAGACATAGTCTTCCACGTCTTCTAGTTCTATTCCATTTATTCCGATCTTTGCAGACTTGATACATTTGTTGACCATCACTTTGGTCTTGTTGATATTCATATGGAGACCCATATTCTCGCTTCGGCGACTTCTCCAATTTGTTGCTGGACGTCTTCTGGACTTGTGGAAAAATAAGTCATCTGCAAATCGTAGGCGACTCAAATATTCACAGTTGATTTTGATTCTTTTTTTCTTCCCAATTCAATGTCTTGACCAATTCTTCAAGTGTTGCTGTAAAAAGCTTTGGCGATATGGTTTCTCCATCGCTGATCCTTATCTTGCTTGTATCTTCAGGTGATATAATGGCTGATGTGGCATTCTCGTACATATTCTTTATAATATCAATGTACGCTTCTCCGACACTTTGCCTTCTTAATGCATCTGGGCCAGTATGTTTCCCCCCGAGATGCAGACAGAACCAAATGCTTTTTCGGAATCTACGAATCCTAAGCCGAGTGTCAGATCGTATCCATTACTTCGGGAAATCACTCCTTGCACGACTTGGATGTGATCCATCGTGTTGTACCCACTGCGACATCCCGCCTGTTCTCTACGCTGGGCGAAGACCAGGGTCTGTGGCAGCCGATTTACTGAGTATCTTCATAAAGACCTTGGAAGTGGTTGGAAGTAGACTGACTGGTCGGTGGTTCTTGTGGTCTCCTTTCTTGTGGATGAGGATAACGCTGGCATTGCTCTCGGATTTTCCGGTTCTCACGGCCGCACGTAAAGAGTTCTGCGAAGATTTTCTCTACTTTCAGGATTTCAGGTGTAATTCCATCTTCCCCGGGAGCCTTCCCGTCCTTCGTGGATTTTGCTTTTTGTCACCTCTTCTGGAAGGACGCGTGGGTACATGATTGGTGGTTTCTTCCTCTGCTGTATTATTCCCTGTGTTCTCGTACAATTTAACGTAGAAATCCTCAACCCTCTTTATGATAAGTGCACGGTCTTCCCAAAAATAAGTTGCTACTTTGTCTTCTTGAAGTTTTTGTTATTTTCAGTTATACGTTTGCCTTACACTGCTCCGCGTATTCAATTCTTATTTGTTCCCCTTGGGGTGGCTTTGTTCCTTGGCGTCTTGTCATTCTTTGACTTGTCTCATCAGATATTTTCTGATCCAGTTGTATGTTCGCGATTCCTCCCGGTTTTTTTTTTCTCCTTTCTCCGCTTTCAACTATAATCTTCATAACCGTTTGTGGAGGTGTCCCCGCGTAGCATCGCGAGCACGCGGACGCCATTATTCAGTGCTAGTTGAAATTCTCTGCTGCTGTGGAGTATCGTGCCACCCCTCCCCCCCCCCCGCTGCAGAGCATTGCTCCGGTGAGAAGTACCCCCCCATATCTGTGCTCATGTCTCCCCAGGGCAGACACCTCTGACAGATCCTGGACCCTGGAGAGAGAGAGGAGATTCGGAGAGGATGAGGTCAGTTATATGGGATATTATGGTGTGGCTGCAGGGGGGCATCGTTAACCCTTTCCCTGTCGGGGGCGGCTTTGCACGGCAGGTCACTGGACTCCTTTGTCCTGTTTGCCCCTCCGGCAGTGAAAAGGTCAGGCCGGCCCTCTCTGTCTGAACCCACGCTCCATTTTCAGGGTCCCGGGGGCCCGGCCAGGAAGAAGCCGCGGACGGAGGCGACCTCTTCCTCTAACTTGTTCCAATCGGACAAAGGCGTCGGGGGTCCGGCGAAAAAGAAGGTGACCTTTGACCCCAACCTGTGTCCGGAAGATAAAGAAGGGACGGCCAAGATCCTGCAGCCGCCGTCGGGGAACAAAGTGGTGACCCTGAAGGAGACGGCCGACATCGTGGTGAAATACCTCACCCCTTTCTTCAGGGACGGGAAGTTCGCTTCCAAGGTGAGCCGGGGACACCGGTCTGTGTCCCCAACTCCCCCGCCGCAGTGTGTCCCCAACTCCCCCGCCGCAGTGTGTCCCCAACTCCCCCGCCGCAGTGTGTCCCCAACTCCCCCGCCGCTGCGTGTCCCCAACTCCCCCGCCGCAGTGTGTCCCCAACTCCCCCGCCGCAGTGTGTCCCCAACTCCCCCGCCGCTGCGTGTCCCCAACTCCCCCGCCGCAGTGTGTCCCCAACTCCCCCGCCGCTGCGTGTCCCCAACTCCCCCGCCGCAGTGTGTCCCCAACTCCCCCGCCGCCGCGCGTCCCCAACTCCCCCGCCGCCGCGCGTCCCCAACTCCCCCGCCGCGTGTCCCCAACTCCCCCGCCGCCGCGCGTCCACAACTCCCCCGCCGCCGCGTGTCCCCAACTCCCCCGCCGCCGCGCGTCCACAACTCCCCCGCCGCCGCGTGTCCCCAACTCCCCCGCCGCCGCGTGTCCCCAACTCCCCCGCCGCCGCGCGTCCCCAACTCCCCCGCCGCAGTGTGTCCCCAACTCCCCCGCCGCCGCGCGTCGCCAACTCCCCCGCCGCTGCGTGTCCCCAACTCCCCCGCCGCCGCGCGTCCCCAACTCCCCCGCCGCTGCGTGTCCCCAACTCCCCCGCCGCTGCGTGTCCCCAACTCCCCCGCCGCTGCGTGTCCCCAACTCCCCCGCTGCGTGTCCCCAACTCCCCCGCCGCTGCGTGTCCCCAACTCCCCCGCCGCCGCGCGTCCCCAACTCCCCCGCCGCTGCGTGTCCCCAACTCCCCCCCGCTGCGTGTCCCCAACTCCCCCCCGCCGCGTGTCCCCAACTCCCCCGCCGCCGCGCGTCCCCAACTCCCCCGCTGCGCGTCCCCAACTCCCCCGCCGCCGCGTGTCCCCAACTCCCCCGCCGCCGCGCGTCCCCAACTCCCCCGCCGCAGTGTGTCCCCAACTCCCCCGCCGCAGTGTGTCCCCAACTCCCCCGCCGCCGCGTGTCCCCAACTCCCCCGCCGCAGCGCGTCCCCAACTCCCCCGCCGCCGCGCGTCCCCAACTCCCCCGCCGCTGCGCGTCCCCAGCTCCCCCGCCGCTGCGTGTCCCCAACTCCCCCGCCGCCGCGCGTCCCCAACTCCCCCGCCGCCGCGCGTCCCCAACTCCCCCGCCGCCGCGTGTCCCCAACTCCCCCGCCGCCGCGCGTCCCCAACTCCCCCGCCGCTGCGTGTCCCCAACTCCCCCCGCCGCCACCGCGTGTCCCCAACTCCCCCCGCCGCCGCGCGTCCCCAACTCCCCCGCCGCCGCGCGTCCCCAACTCCCCCGCCGCCGCGCGTCCCCAACTCCCCCGCCGCTGCGCGTCCCCAGCTCCCCCGCCGCCGCGCGTCCCCAACTCCCCCGCCGCAGTGTGTCCCCAACTCCCCCGCTGCGTGTCCCCAACTCCCCCGCTGCGTGTCCCCAACTCCCCCGCCGCCGCGCGTCCCCAACTCCCCCGCCGCCGCGTGTCCCCAACTCCCCCGCCGCCGCGTGTCCCCAACTCCCCCGCCGCTGCGTGTCCCCAACTCCCCCGCCGCTGCGTGTCCCCAACTCCCCCGCCGCCGCGCGTCCCCAACTCCCCCGCTGCGTGTCCCCAACTCCCCCGCTGCGTGTCCCCAACTCCCCCGCCGCCGCGTGTCCCCAACTCCCCCGCCGCCGCGCGTCCCCAACTCCCCCGCCGCCGCGCGTCCCCAACTCCCCCGCTGCGTGTCCCCAACTCCCCCCCGCTGCGTGTCCCCAACTCCCCCGCCGCTGCGTGTCCCCAACTCCCCCGCCGCCGCGTGTCCCCAACTCCCCCGCCGCCGCGCGTCCCCAACTCCCCCGCCGCCGCGTGTCCCCAACTCCCCCGCCGCTGCGTGTCCCCAACTCCCCCGCTGCCGCGCGTCCCCAACTCCCCCGCCGCGTGTCCCCAACTCCCCCGCCGCCGCGTGTCCCCAACTCCCCCGCCGCCGCGTGTCCCCAACTCCCCCGCCGCCGCGTGTCCCCAACTCCCCCGCCGCCGCGCGTCCCCAACTCCCCCGCCGCCGCGCGTCCCCAGCTCCCCCGCTGCGTGTCCCCAACTCCCCCGCCGCGCGTCCCCAACTCCCCCGCCGCCGCGCGTCCCCAGCTCCCCCGCTGCGCGTCCCCAGCTCCCCCGCCGCTGCGTGTCCCCAGCTCCCCCGCCGCTGCGCGTCCCCAGCTCCCCCCCCGCCGCTGCGCGTCCCCAGCTCCCCCCCCGCTGCGTGTCCCCAGCTCCCCCGCCGCTGCGCGTCCCCAGCTCCCCCGCCGCTGCGCGTCCCCAGCTCCCCCGCCGCTGCGCGTCCCCAGCTCCCCCGCTGCGCGTCCCCAACTCCCCCGCCGCCGCGCGTCCCCAGCTCCCCCGCTGCGCGTCCCCAGCTCCCCCGCCGCTGCGTGTCCCCAGCTCCCCCGCCGCTGCGCGTCCCCAGCTCCCCCCCCGCCGCTGCGCGTCCCCAGCTCCCCCCCCGCTGCGTGTCCCCAGCTCCCCCGCCGCTGCGCGTCCCCAGCTCCCCCGCCGCTGCGCGTCCCCAGCTCCCCCGCCGCTGCGCGTCCCCAGCTCCCCCGCTGCGCGTCCCCAGCTCCCCCGCCGCCGCGTGTCCCCAACTCCCCCCCCGCTGCGTGTCCCCAACTCCCCCGCCGCTGCGCGTCCCCAGCTCCCCCGCCGCTGCGCGTCCCCAGCTCCCCCGCCGCTGCGCGTCCCCAGCTCCCCCGCTGCGCGTCCCCAGCTCCCCCGCCGCCGCGTGTCCCCAACTCCCCCCCCGCTGCGTGTCCCCAACTCCCCCGCCGCTGCGCGTCCCCAGCTCCCCCGCTGCGCGTCCCCAGCTCCCCCGCCGCTGCGTGTCCCCAGCTCCCCCGCCGCTGCGCGTCCCCAGCTCCCCCCCCGCCGCTGCGCGTCCCCAGCTCCCCCCCCGCTGCGTGTCCCCAGCTCCCCCGCCGCTGCGCGTCCCCAGCTCCCCCGCTGCGCGTCCCCAGCTCCCCCGCCGCCGCGTGTCCCCAACTCCCCCCCCGCTGCGTGTCCCCAACTCCCCCGCCGCTGCGTGTCCCCAGCTCCCCCGCCGCTGCGCGTCCCCAGCTCCCCCGCTGCGCGTCCCCAGCTCCCCCCCCCCCGCCGCGCGTCCCCAGCTCCCCCGCCGCTGCGCGTCCCCAGCTCCCCCGCCGCTGCGTGTCCCCAGCTCCCCCCCCGCCGCCGCGCGTCCCGAGTCTGGGTTAGGGGACGTTAAAGTGACATTTTACATGGAGTTATATATCTAACAATTCTCTGGGGATTTCTGAATGGATATTACGGGAGGAGAAAGATGAAATAGAGCTGGATGTGATACACATAATGCTTTGTAATATGACATTATTGGATTTAATACATTATAATAGGATGTGGGGTAATCGTATACTGACTGGGGCGCAGGGTACAGACTGGGACGTAACGGGGTGCAGGGTACAGACTGGGGCGCAGGGTACAGTCTGGGACGTAACGGGGTGCAGGGTACAGACTGGGGCGCAGGGTACAGACTGGGACGTAACGGGGTGCAGGGTACAGTCTGGGACGTAACGGGGTGCAGGGTACAGACTGGGGCGCAGGGTACAGACTGGGACGTAACGGGGTGCAGGGTACAGTCTGGGACGTAACGGGGTGCAGGTTACAGACTGGGGCGCAGGGTACAGACTGGGACGTAACGGGGTGCAGGGTACAGACTGGGGCGCAGGGTACAGTCTGGGACGTAACGGGGTGCAGGGTACCGACTGGGGCGCAGGGTACAGACTGGGACGTAACGGGGTGCAGGGTACAGACTGGGGCGCAGGGTACAGTCTGGGACGTAACGGGGTGCAGGGTACAGACTGGGGCGCAGGGTACAGTCTGGGACATAACGGGTGCAGGATACAGACTGGGGCGCAGGGTACAGTCTGGGACGTAACGGGGTGCAGGGTACCGACTGGGGCGCAGGGTACAGACTGGGACGTAACGGGGTGCAGGGTACAGACTGGGGCGCAGGGTACAGACTGGGACGTAACGGGGTGCAGGGTACAGACTGGGGCGCAGGGTACAGTCTGGGACGTAACGGGGTGCAGGGTACAGACTGGGGCGCAGGGTACAGTCTGGGACATAACGGGTGCAGGATACAGACTGGGGCGCAGGGTACAGTCTGGGACGTAACGGGGTGCAGGGTACAGACTGGGGCGCAGGGTACAGTCTGGGACGTAACGGGGTGCAGGATACAGACTGGGGCGCAGGGTACAGTCTGGGACGTAACGGGGTGCAGGGTACAGACTGGGGCGTAACGGGGTGCAGGATATACCTCTTAATGATGAGGAATGTAATAGGAGTGAGGTTATTGGCTGGTCTGAGATGCACTATAACAGGACATAAATCCTAATGTGATACAATGTTACCCCATGGGATGCACTTCCTGCTCGGGCACTGACATGTTTTCCCCATTCACAGGAGCTGTTTAAAGGCTTCGCTCGGCAGATCTCTCATTTCCTAGCGGGGGAGGACAGGACCCCCCTGCGGAAGAATGGTGAGTTCCTTTCCACCTTCCGAGTTTATGGGGGAGACCATGCGGCGGGGTGGGGGACAGGTAGGGTGGCCAGGCGGCTTCTCCAAAAATACTGTACGCAACGGTGAAAGGTGCAACGCGCTTGAGACACGCACATTCCAGACACGCACGCTCGATTCTCACACACACCTTTCTCTCTCTTCACTCCATGCCGTTTCCTCGTCTCCTTGGACCTACCACCAGGCTCCTGACACCTCCTCCTGGTTGGCTTCTGCTGAGTAATGCAGCCAATCAGGACAGAGGAAGCATCCCCGCCCCCTAGCAACAGCCCTGCTCGGGGAAATCCCACGGCCCTCCAAGCCGGTCAGGTCACTATGTCCAGAGGGGTAATACCGGTATACACATACACGCCCAGAGAGGTAATACCGGTATACACGTACACGCCCAGAGAGGTAATACCGGTATACACGTACACGCCCAGAGAGGTAATACCGGTATACACGTACACGCCCAGAGAGGTAATACCGGTATACACGTACACGCCCAGAGAGGTAATACCGGTACATACATACACGCCCAGAGAGGTAATACCGGTACATACATACACACCCAGAGAGGTAATACCGGTATACACATACACACCCAGAGAGGTAATACCGGTATACACATACACGCCCATAGAGGTAATACCGGTATACACATACACGCCCAGAGAGGTAATATCGGTATACACATGCACGCCCAGAGAGGTAATACCGGTATACACATACACGCCCAGAGAGGTAATGCCGGTATACACATACACGCCCAGAGAGGTAATACCGGTATATACATACACACCCAGAGAGGTAATACCGGTATACACATACACGCCCAGAGAGGTAATACCGGTATACACATACACGCCCAGAGAGGTAATACCGGTATACACGTACACGCCCAGAGAGGTAATACCGGTACACACATACACGCCCAGAGAGGTAATACCGGTATACACGTACACACCCAGAAAGGTAATACCGGTATACACACACACGCCCAGAGAGGTAATACCGGTATACACATACACGCCCAGAGAGGTAATACCGGTATACACATACATACACGCCCAGAGAGGTAATTCCGGTATACACGTACACGCCCAGAGAGGTAATACCGGTATACACATACACGCCCAGAGAGGTAATACCGGTATACACGTACACGCCCAGAGAGGTAATACCGGTATACACATACACACCCAGAGAGGTAATACCGGTATACACATACACGCCCAGAGAGGTAATACCGGTATACACATACACGCCCAGAGAGGTAATACCGGTATACACATACACGCCCAGAGAGGTAATACCGGTATACACGTACACGCCCAGAGAGGTAATACCGGTATACGCATACAAGCCCAGAGAGGTAATACCGGTATACGCATACACTACCGGTATACACATGCACGCCCAGAGAGGTAATACCGGTATACACATACACGCCCAGAGAGGTAATTCCGGTATACACATACACGCCCAGAGAGGTAATACCGGTATACACATACACGCCCAGAGAGGTAATACCGGTATACACATACACGCCCAGAGAGGTAATACCGGTATACACGTACACGCCCAGAGAGGTAATACCGGTATACACGTACACGCCCAGAGAGGTAATACCGGTATACACATACTGTACACGCCCAGAGAGGTAATACCGGTATACACATACACGCCCAGAGAGGTAATACCGGTATACACATACACGCCCAGAGAGGTAATACCGGTATACACATACACGCCCAGAGAGGTAATACCGGTATACACATACACGCCCAGAGAGGTAATACCGGTATACACATACACGCCCAGAGAGGTAATACCGGTATACACGTACACGCCCAGAGAGGTAATACCGGTATACACGTACACGCCCAGAGAGGTAATACCGGTATACACATACACGCCCAGAGAGGTAATACCGGTATACACATACACGCCCAGAGAGGTAATACCGGTATACACATACACGCCCAGAGAGGTAATACCGGTATACACATACACACCCAGAGAGGTAATACCGGTATATACATACACACCCAGAGAGGTAATACCGGTATACACATACACGCCCAGAGAGGTAATACTACACATACACGCCCAGAGAGGTAATACCTATATATAAAAAAAACAAAATGGCTCCTATATTTAACTGTTTCATGTTCCCTCCTCCCGTTCAGTGAAAGAAGAGGCCCAGAGACTCATCAGGACCTTTTTTAAGAACCGGACACGTTGTGACAGTGAGACAGACTGGCAGGAGCTGCTGGGCACTGCCACGTGATGCCCGCACGCTGCACAGTTCCTCGGGGAGCAGAGCCACTCTGGGAGTCCCACGATAAACATTTGACCTATGCACTACTGGAGACGTGGCTACTTCGTCCCCTGCTATAGTCTGCACTGCGGCCGGGCCCCCCCCCGGGCCCGAGTCTGCCGCCCTCACACCCGCGCTCTATCCCTGGACACACGGGCCGTTCATGTTGGTTTATTTCCGGCCTGGCTGTAGTGAGCAGAGTTACACGCCCCTCCGCATATGAACATGCCGCAGCGTAGAACAGTGCAGAGTATCCCAAGGCTGGTATCGAAAGCTCACGGCGCCATTGGCAAAACCGGAGGCTTCTCTTCCCCCCCCCCTGCGGTTATTCCAGCAGCAAGTGTACACAGACGTTATACTCCGTCATGCTTTGCATTGCAGCATGTTCATATTCTACTACAGGGGAAGCAAGGCCCACGTCGCAAGCAACATGGCTGCCGCCTGCCTGCCTGCCAAGTGACCTTGTGCTGGTCCGAAGCGCGCCTCCTCATTCTGCCCAATCCGAAGCTTTGCCATGGTGCTGGCCGCTGCTGTAGCGTCCGCTCCCCGGGCGCGCTGCTATAGAATCGGCGCCCGTCCCTTGCTCTTTTTCGTCTGTCTTCCAGATGTAGGTACGCCGGGGTAACCCTTTCCTTGCCAGAGAGAGGATGAAGCGCTTCTCCTGGTTTCGGGTATTTACGGAGAACGCGGGCGCCGTTTCGCTTTTTTGTTTTTTTGGGAAAATGTGAGTAATGTTTTCTTTGTTTGAACAAAAAATGTCCGGAAAAAAAATCAAAAGAGCGTCACCCTTTCTTCCATTAATTTTTCTAGCGCGGCGACAAATTCGCCACCTTTAACCCCAGCAATGCCAGGGTTTAATGCGGGTGGGGGGGATATATCCTGAAAACCTGACTTGAGTAATGGACTGAGCCACCTGTGCTGAAGCAGGGATATCCCTAACAGTTTAGGACATTTGATCGCGGCAATATCTCCGCGATCAAATGGCCACCGGTGTTTAGCCGCTGCTCACCTCGCCGCAAAGTCCCTAACATTACCCTAAACCGCCTACTCTTAACCCCTAATACTACCCCTATCCTAACCGATAAACCCCCTAACGTTAACCCCCTACAACTTCCCTTGTAGTAGAAGCGGGGGGCGGGGGGCCTCCCTGCGGTCACACACGGGGGCCTCCCTGCGGTCACACACGGGGGGCGGGGGGCCTCCCTGCGGTCACACACGGGGGGCGGGGGGCCTCCCTGCGGTCACACACGGGGGCGGGGGGCCTCCCTGCGGTCACACACGGGGGCCGGGGGGCTCCCTGCGGTCACACACGGGGGCGGGGGGCTCCCTGCGGTCACACACGGGGGGCGGGGGGCCTCCCTGCGATCACACACGGGGGTGGGGACTCGGCCCATCCCGCCCGGCACTTATTGGTGGGGCTCAGGTTAGTGCGAGTTTAGTTACAGGACAAAATCCCGCCGTGAGCTTTGCGCTTTAACCATTCTCCTGCCAGACGCGCCTGACACACACCAGCGCACACACACACACACCGCGCGCCCGCGCACACACACACACACCGCGCGCCCGCGCACACACACACCGCGCACACACACACACACCGCACACCTCCTTTCTACAGTTTTATTTGCATATAAATCTCGGGTGTTACATAATAAATCATGAATGAGGCCATGCAAAGATTTAATGGAGACCCTCTCTCTCTCTCCCCCCCCCCTCTCTCTTCCCCCCATCTCTCCCCCCTTCCCTGGGATGGGGGTGTGGGGGGTCTATTCAATCTGAGCCTTACATCATAGGGCCTGGCTGCATAGAAGCAGGGCGCTGTAGGGTGAGGACACCTCCGTATTTGTGCAGGCATGGGGGATTATTACAAAGCTCGGCCGATCACTTTGCTGTTGGAAAAGAGGGGAGCCCATTGCTATCACGTTCAAAATCGGGGGGCAGGGTAGTGACCCCTCAACCCACGGTTACATAGTCACTCGCTGGACGTTCTCAGTAGGGTATATGGGAAAAGTAATTAAAATACATTATAGAATGTGTGAGATCCCGGGGGTGGGTCTGTCCTCCGTGATCAGAACCGGTCCCGGGGGTGGGTCTGTCCTCCGTGATCAGAACCGGGTCCCGGGGGTGGGTCTGTCCTCCGTGATCAGAACCGGTCCCGGGGGTGGGTCTGTCCTCCGTGATCAGAACCGGTCCCGGGGGTGGGTCTGTCCTCCGTGATCAGAACCGGGTCCCGGGGGTGGGTCTGTCCTCCGTGATCAGAACCGGTCCCGGGGGTGGGTCTGTCCTCCGTGATCAGAACCGGGTCCCGGGGGTGGGTCTGTCCTCCGTGAGAAGCCGGCTCTCCGTGATCAGAACCGGGTCCCGGGGATGGGTCTGTCCTCAATGAGAAGCTGGGTCCCGGGGGTGGGTCTGTCCTCAGTGAGAAGCTGGGTCCCGGGGGTGGGTCTGTCCTCAGTGAGAAGGTGGCTCTCGGTTCTCGATGATCAGAGCCAGAGTGTGGTAAAGCTCCTTGGCCTGCAAAGACAAAAAATCCAGATCGGCGTCAAAACTAAAGCCATGTACCGCATCGAATCCTAAATAAAGAGATTGGGATTGACCCTTTGCAGGCGTCTGATTTGCGAGGTCACGGAAGAGTCGGGGATTCCTCCCTAGTGCGAATGTTCCGATCACGGAATGTCGGGGATTCCTCCCTAGTGCGAATGTTCCGATCACGGAATGTCGGGGATTCCTCCCTAGTGCGAATGTTCCGATCACGGAATGTCGGGGATTCCTCCCTAGTGCGAATGTTCCGATCACGGAATGTCTGGGATTCCTCCCTAGTGCGAATGTTCCGATCACGGAATGTCTGGGATTCCTCCCTAGTGCGAATGTTCCGATCACGGAATGTCGGGGATTCCTCCCTAGTGTGAATGTTCCGATCACGGAATGTCGGGGATTCCTCCCTAGTGTGAATGTTCCGATCACGGAATGTCGGGGATTCCTCCCTAGTGCGAATGTTCCGATCACGGAATGTCGGGGATTCCTCCCTAGTGTGAATGTTCCGATCACGGAATGTCAGGGATTCCTCCCTAGTGTGAATGTTCCGATCACGGAATGTCGGGGATTCCTCCCTAGTGCGAATGTTCCGATCACGGTATGTCGGGATTGGTGATGAATCCCAAGGCCGTGCCGCCTCTGATCCTTCCAGTGTCACAACAATTAGGTTGCAATGCGTAAATAGAAAGAAGTGATAAAACTGTGCTGTGTACAAAGCGCCGCAAACACGCAGATCCCCCGCGTGTGTGTCATCTACAGAACCCCGACACCCTCACTCGCCGCACTGTTACATGGCACACTGGTGAAGCTGCAGGCGAGGATTCTGGCGTGTCACTGTTGGCCACCTGATCACATCACACACGTGATGTTAACCCCTCAGGTGTTGGCTGTGTCTGTCTGCAGCGTGACGCAAGTTCTAATTCGCTGCGATACTTCCCCTGCACTCACCTCCTTAAGCTCCACCCACAGCGTGCGGGGGCTGGAGGCGGTGCCGTAGTGCAGCTCCACGCCGGGCAGTGTCTCGTTGTCCAGCGGACGCATGGTGCGCATGGTCTGGACGTCCTGCAGGGATATGCTGCAGTGCGGCTTCTGCACACGCAAGTGATATACATGTACCAAATGTCACAGGTATGTGTGCATGCGTGTACATACATAAATATCACTGTGTGTATGTACAGTATGTGTATATCTGGGTGTGTGGTGTTTGTATAAGTATAATTAAGCGTGTGTCTGCTTAGAAGTGTGTGTATATATACACAATTTGTGTGTGTGGTGTGTGTGGTGTGTGTGGTGTGTGTAAAAATGCACACACATCAACACCCCCCTGTAACATTAGTGCTTGGAGGGCAGATATAAAACACAGCGTATCCCTGTATTTCACGGGGGAGACTTTAAACTGCCACAGAACATGCGTGATACATGCGTGATACATGTTCATGGAGCAAACCTGAAACGTATTCATTTGGTGCCTTCGTATTATTTAAATGTTGCAGCAATAAAAAGTATCGCGCCCTTTTTGTGTAGTGTTCACGTGTGTACAACGTGTACATATACAAAGACACACACACACACACACACGTGTACCTTGCTGAAGCTGTCCAGTATCAGTATGTGCTGGTGATTAAACACCAGGAAGCACGGGGAGATTACCGCGGGCTCGCTGATCCGCGTTACCGGGAACACGTTATACTCAAACATGGGCAGCGCCGACACAGTCTCTGCGGGAGAGGGAGGGGACACGGGGAGGTTACCGCGGGCACGCTGATCCGCGTTACCGGGAACACGTTATACTCAAACATGGGCAGCGCGGACACAGTCTCTGCGGGAGAGGGAGGGGACACGGGGAGGTTACCGCGGGCACGCTGATCCGCGTTACCGGGAACACGTTATACTCAAACATGGGCAGCGCCGACACAGTCTCTGCGGGAGAGGGAGGGGACACGGGGAGGTTACCGCGGGCTCGCTGATCCGCGTTACCGGGAACACGTTATACTCAAACATGGGCAGCGCGGACACAGTCTCTGCGGGAGAGGGAGGGGACACGGGGAGGTTACCGCGGGCTCGCTGATCCGCGTTACCGGGAACACGTTATACTCAAACATGGGCAGCGCCGACACAGTCTCTGCGGGAGAGGGAGGGGACACGGGGAGGTTACCGCGGGCTCGCTGATCCGCGTTACCGGGAACACGTTATACTCAAACATGGGCAGCGCGGACACAGTCTCTGCGGGAGAGGGAGGGGACACGGGGAGGTTACCGCGGGCTCGCTGATCCGCGTTACCGGGAACACGTTATACTCAAACATGGGCAGCGCGGACACAGTCTCTGCGGGAGAGGGAGGGGGCACGGGGAGGTTACCGCGGGCTCGCTGATCCGCGTTACCGGGAACACGTTATACTCAAACATGGGCAGGGCGGACACAGTCTCTGCGGGAGAGGGAGGGGACACGGGGAGGTTACCGCGGGCTCGCTGATCCGCGTTACCGGGAACACGTTATACTCAAACATGGGCAGCGCGGACACAGTCTCTGCGGGAGAGGGAGGGGACACGGGGAGGTTACCGCGGGCTCGCTGATCCGCGTTACCGGGAACACGTTATACTCAAACATGGGCAGCGCTGACACAGTCTCTGCGGGAGAGGGAGGGGACACGGGGAGGTTACCGCGGGCTCGCTGATCCGCGTTACCGGGAACACGTTATACTCAAACATGGGCAGCGCGGACACAGTCTCTGCGGGAGAGGGAGGGGACACGGGGAGGTTACCGCGGGCTCGCTGATCCGCGTTACCGGGAACACGTTATACTCAAACATGGGCAGCGCGGACACAGTCTCTGCGGGAGAGGGAGGGGACACGGGGAGGTTACCGCGGGCTCGCTGATCCGCGTTACCGGGAACACGTTATACTCAAACATGGGCAGCGCGGACACAGTCTCTGCGGGAGAGGGAGGGGACACGGGGAGGTTACCGCGGGCTCGCTGATCCGCGTTACCGGGAACACGTTATACTCAAACATGGGCAGCGCGGACACAGTCTCTGCGGGAGAGGGAGGGGACACGGGGAGGTTACCGCGGGCTCGCTGATCCGCGTTACCGGGAACACGTTATACTCAAACATGGGCAGCGCGGACACAGTCTCTGCGGGAGAGGGAGGGGACACGGGGAGGTTACCGCGGGCTCGCTGATCCGCGTTACCGGGAACACGTTATACTCAAACATGGGCAGCGCGGACACAGTCTCTGCGGGAGAGGGAGGGGGCACGGGGAGGTTACCGCGGGCTCGCTGATCCGCGTTACCGGGAACACGTTATACTCAAACATGGGCAGCGCGGACACAGTCTCTGCGGGAGAGGGAGGGGACACGGGGAGGTTACCGCGGGCTCGCTGATCCGCGTTACCGGGAACACGTTATACTCAAACATGGGCAGCGCGGACACAGTCTCTGCGGGAGAGGGAGGGGACACGGGGAGGTTACCGCGGGCTCGCTGATCCGCGTTACCGGGAACACGTTATACTCAAACATGGGCAGCGCGGACACAGTCTCTGCGGGAGAGGGAGGGGACACGGGGAGGTTACCGCGGGCTCGCTGATCCGCGTTACTGGGAACACGTTATACTCAAACATGGGCAGCGCGGACACAGTCTCTGCGGGAGAGGGAGGGGACACGGGGAGGTCGGCACCACAAATACACCCCAGAGCGGTCACATGTTCCCTCCAGGCGCACACGTACCCCCACTAAGCGCTCTCGCGTTCCCCCTGGCACACACAGATACCCCCGCTCAAAGATAATTACATTAACCCCTTCCTCACAGAGCCATGTGCCACGGGCGCGGTTTTGGTGTCACAGTGTTGAGGGCGCGGTGTTGTGCTGTTGGTATCGCCAGCACTGGTGTTGCGGGCGCAGTGGTGGTGTTGATGTCGCTGGCGCGGTGTTGGCGTTGCCGGTGCGGTGTTGTGGTGTTGCTGGCGCTGTGTTGTGGGCACGGTGGTGGCGCAGTGTTGCTGTTGCGCTGATGGCGGCGAGGTGTCGCCGTCGCTCACCCATGAAGTGGATCTTTGCCTGGTTGGGGTCCAGCTCCCGCATGGCTTTCAGCTCCCGCAGAAGGTGCTGCTGCACAGACTGCAGGTTGAGCCGCTGCTGCACGGCACTGGGGATGTACCCCAGGAGCTCCTGTCTGGGGAGGAAAACACGGGGTGAACCGAACCCTGCAGAGCATCAATCAGGTACAGATCATCACACCTCCCCAGGGAGATCCCGCAGAGCATCGCTCCATTAACCCCTTTCCTTGCATGCAGAGCTTTACACTGCATTGCCCCCGTGCTGCAGACACCCGCAGAGCGTTGCCCCCATGCTGCAGACACTCGCAGAGCGTTGCCCCCGTGCTGCAGACACCCGCAGAGCGTTGCCCCCGTGCTGCAGACACCCGCAGAGCGTTGCCCCCGTGCTGCAGACACCCGCAGAGAGTTGCCTCACACTTACTTGTCAGGGGGGCTGTCGAGAGCCTTTGTTCGGTGCAGAATCGCAGCCACTGTCCCAACCAGCGTCTCCAGCTGCACGCCCTGGCTAAGTAACAGGGCCTTCCCCTGCATGTAATCTCTGAGCATCTGCAGGGGGAGAACACCACTTACTGCATGCGGAGGTATTAGGGGTAATTATACTGGGTTGAGTGGGGTATTTAGCTGGGTACAGGGGTATTTAGCTGGGTAGAGGGGTATAAGTGGGGGTATTAGTGCTTTTTTAGCAGGGTAATGGGGTATTTAGCAGGGTGCTAGTGTATTAGTGGGGGAATTTAGCAGGGTACCAAGGTAGGGGGATTTAGCAGGGTACCGGGGTATTAGTGAGGCTATGAAACAAAGAAAAGCCCGGGCGCTCCCTGATTAAGTTCTTAAGAACAGGGGCAATGTAACAATGAAATTTACAACCTTATAAATAAAGTTCCCCTCTGGTTCGTCTTCTTGTCCTATGGCTCAGACCCCAATAGGGTCCTTATCCAGGATCCTTATTAGTACAGGGATATAGAGAGAGAAAGGGGGAGCACAGGTTGAAGAATGTGGGGTATCTAGAGTATCTGAATAGATATTTATGAGTGTGTTTGAAAAATATATAATCAATCACTTACACGGCCTTGTGTAAATGCTCTCACAGCAAGGTTTACTTGTCTTGATGTTCCCTTGGTCGTTTGCCTTCTTCTTTTCAGGACTTGGTTTTCTTTCTGGATGTCTTCAGCAGTCCTCGGCTTACTTTGAGGATGTCTCCCTCGGAGTCAACAGATTAAAAACAGTGGTTTAGAGGGGAATACAGACAGTATTTAATAAAGTCCAAAAAAAAAAAAAAAAAGAATATTTATATATATATAAAGGCAGTAAATACTGCCGGTACTCACACGGGCTAGTGTGAGTACAATCCTAGGGGAAGATATCTTTTTATCCGAAGTTTGTCTTTACACGTAGTGGACTATAGGTATACTGAGGGTCAGGTGTGTAATGATATATATAAGTCAAATGATACTCACACGGCCTTGTGTGAGTAAATGCACATCAAGGTATCTTTATCTTGATAGTCCCCGTTTTCTTCTTGTTCGGTTCTTGATCTTCTTCCTGTTTTTCCTTGGTGGTCTTCGATTTCTAGTGTGATAATCCCCCTCGGTGTGAACAAATTGAAAAACAATTGTTAGTGGGGAATTAACAACACAATTCTGTGATAACCCACTAGAAAAGCCCGAGCAGATATGTAAAAGCAGCAAAATGCTGCAGGCACTCACACGGGCAAGTGTGAGTGCAATCCTAGGGGAAGGTATCTTTTTTTCTTTTTTTTGGTGTCTTTAAATCTGGTGCCCTGTAAGGGTAATGGCGGTCTGATAAGTATAGATCTATAAAAATAAAAATGAAAATGATACTCACACGGCCTTGTGTGAGTAAATGCACATCAGGGTATCTTTGACTTCTTTATAATACTGACAGTATTAATCTCCTAGTGCCAGTGTAGGTAGATAACCCCTTCCTGGTGTAGATGCAAAATTGAACACTGTCACGATTTTCGTGGGCTACAACAAAATTTATTAAAGAAAGCTCTAAAAACAAAACATGTATAAAAACAATTAGAAAAATGCATTAAAAGAAAAAGCCAGCCGTCTGAAAGAAATTGCTTGTGGGTCTCGTGGAGCGCAGCTAACTTGCTCCGCGTCCGGATGTAGTGCTGCCTCCTCTCAGATCCACTCCTAGACGGTGGCTGTGCTGGGTCAAGATTGCCTAGTGGTCAGAGCAACGCGTTTCGACTTTTGGTCTTCCTCAGCAATTTCTTTCAGACGGCTGGCTTTTTCTTTTAATGCATTTTTCTAATTGTTTTTATACATGTTTTGTTTTTAGAGCTTTCTTTAATAAATTTTGTTGTAGCCCACGAAAATCGTGACAGTGTTCAATTTTGCATCTACACCAGGAAGGGGTTATCTACCTACACTGGCACTAGGAGATTAATACTGTCAGTATTATAAAGAAGTCAAAGATACCCTGATGTGCATTTACTCACACAAGGCCGTGTGAGTATCATTTTCATTTTTATTTTTATAGATCTATACTTATCAGATCGCCATTACCCTTACAGGGCACCAGATTTAAAGACACCAAAAAAAAGAAAAAAAGATACCTTCCCCTAGGATTGCACTCACACTTGCCCGTGTGAGTGCCTGCAGCATTTTGCTGCTTTTACATATCTGCTCGGGCTTTTCTAGTGGGTTATCACAGAATTGTGTTGTTAATTCCCCACTAACAATTGTTTTTCAATTTGTTCACACCGAGGGGGATTATCACACTAGAAATCGAAGACCACCAAGGAAAAACAGGAAGAAGATCAAGAACCGAACAAGAAGAAAACGGGGACTATCAAGATAAAGATACCTTGATGTGCATTTACTCACACAAGGCCGTGTGAGTATCATTTGACTTATATATATCATTACACACCTGACCCTCAGTATACCTATAGTCCACTACGTGTAAAGACAAACTTCGGATAAAAAGATATCTTCCCCTAGGATTGTACTCACACTAGCCCGTGTGAGTACCGGCAGTATTTACTGCCTTTATATATATATAAATATTCTTTTTTTTTTTTTTTTTTTTTTTTGGACTTTATTAAATACTGTCTGTATTCCCCTCTAAACCACTGTTTTTAATCTGTTGACTCCGAGGGAGACATCCTCAAAGTAAGCCGAGGACTGCTGAAGACATCCAGAAAGAAAACCAAGTCCTGAAAAGAAGAAGGCAAACGACCAAGGGAACATCAAGACAAGTAAACCTTGCTGTGAGAGCATTTACACAAGGCCGTGTAAGTGATTGATTATATATTTTTCAAACACACTCATAAATATCTATTCAGATACTCTAGATACCCCACATTCTTCAACCTGTGCTCCCCCTTTCTCTCTCTATATCCCTGTACCGGGGTATTAGTGAAGGGTATCGAGCAGGGTACCGGGTATTAGTGGGGGTATTTAGCATGGTATTGGGGTATTAGTGGGGGCAGTTACCTGGTTGTAATGGATCTGCACGTACAGGTCGCTGCGCCCGTTTAGCGACGCTTTCCATGTGACCCGCTTGAATTCCAGCGTCACCGAGTTATCCTGCAGCAGGAAATCGTGGATATACTCCCCGGCACGCAGGGGGCGCACCACCTCTCCTGCAAGGGAAGAGAGAACAGGGCATGGGTCTCGCATTGGGGCCCCCCCGGGGCGAGACCATCCCCTCTGATCCCAGGCACCTCTCCCTGTAACCTCGCCCGCCCCCCCCTCCCCCTGTGACCCCCCTGCCATCTGCACCTTGGTTCTTGTTGGCAAATATGGCAAATTCTTCCACCTCCTCCGGCTCTGAGACCCCCAACTGCTCACAGAGCTCGGGCAAAATATCCACTGCCACCTGAGGGGGGGGGGGGGGGGGAGAGAGAGAGTAGTTAATTCCGGGACCCCCACCTCCAGAGTATCCGCCCTGCCCCCTGTACAACACCAGATCTTTTATAGCATCGTCACATAGATATATTATTATTCATGTCCGCCATGCAGCGATTACAGCTCGATTACTATCCACGCGATGCGCGGGATCGCTCCGGGTGCAATAGGCTGGCGCGTTCCGGGTGCAATAGGCTGGCGCGTTCCGGGTGCAATAGGCTGGCGCGTTCCGGGTGCAATAGGCTGGCGCGTTCTGGGTGCAATAGGCAGACGCGTTCCGGGTGCAATAGGCTGGCACGTTCCGGGTGCAATAGGCAGACGCGTTCCGGGTGCAATAGGCTGGCGCGTTCCGGGTGCAATAGGCTGGCACGTTCCGGGTGCAATAGGCTGGCACGTTCCGGGTGCAATAGGCTGGCGCGTTCCGGGTGCAATAGGCTGACGCGTTCCGGGTGCAATAGGCAGGCGCGTTCCGGGTGCAATAGGCAGGCGCGTTCCGGGTGCAATAGGCTGGCGCGTTCCGGGTGCAATAGGCTGGCGCGTTCCGGGTGCAATAGGCAGACGCGTTCCGGGTGCAATAGGCTGGCGCGTTCCGGGTGCAATAGGGTGGCGCGTTCCGGGTGCAAAAGGCTGGCGCGTTCCGGGTGCAATAGGCTGGCGCGTTCCGGGTGCAATAGGCTGGCGCGTTCCGGGTGCAATAGGCTGGCGCGTTCCGGGTGCAATAGGCTGGCGCGTTCCGGGTGCAATAGGCTGGCGCGTTCCGGGTGCAATAGGCTGGCGCGTTCCGGGTGCAATAGGCAGGCGCACGCGGATACTCACGGTGAAAGTCTTGACTTTGGTGGAATATTCGACCCCTCCGGGTAAATTTACTATAAGCCGGCGAGACACCCGTCCACTCTGTGAGGGGGGGAGGGGGGGGGAAAGCAAAGATCAGCAGATAAGGAACCCCCCCCCCCAGAAAGTAACCACACTACCGCATCACCCCCCACCCCCCCAACACACACAGCGCCAGGCTCCCAGTTACCAGTAGCGCTTGCACTTCCCGGCGCGTGGGCAGGTGTCTGCGGCCCTGGTACAGCAGCGTGTGGCGAAGGTTCTCCTGGCAGCTACGAGAGATCTCTGTGTGGGGGGGGGGGAGATGGAGGAGAGTGGGGGGGGAGTGGAGGGGAGATGGAGGAGGGGGGTTATCAGGTATATTATTGTTTTATTTGTATAGCGCCAACATACGCCCCAGCGCGGAGGGCACAGAGTTATGTATATCACATCA
>NC_134504.1:6238275-6278275 GCF_040206685.1 Ascaphus truei
GTCTCCCATCAGCATCATGAGAGCTGGGGGGAGAGACAGACATTCCCAGGCAGGGGTCTCTGCGTGTGTGGGACCCCCGGGATACACACGCTACAAGCGCTTGCGGTGATGCGACATTCACAGGCAGGGGTCTCTGCGTGTGTGGGACCCCCGGGATACACACGCTACAAGCGCTTGCGGTGATGCGACATTCACAGACAGGGGTCTCTGCGTGTGTGGACCCCTGGGATACACACGCTACAAGCGCTTGCGGTGATGCGACATTCACAGACAGGGGTCTCTGCGTGTGGGGGACCCCCGGGATACACACGCTACAAGCGCTTGCGGTGATGCGACATTCACAGACAGGGGTCTCTGCGTGTGGGGGACCCCCGGGATACACACGCTACAAGCGCTTGCGGTGATGCGACATTCACAGACAGGGGTCTCTGCGTGTGGGGGACCCCCGGGATACACACGCTACAAGCGCTTGCGGTGATGCGACATTCACAGCATAGTCATGAAGTTGTGAAACTCGCACTCATACGGAACATGCTGGCAAAGTTGACACAATACGTACACACAAAGTGGGCACTCACGCAACATACTCCATGAAGTTGCCACACTCACAATACGCACTCATGAAGATGACACATATTCATGAAGTTGTGAGACTAATACGGCACATACTCACGAAGTTGACCCATTACACACTCAAAGTTGGCATAGGTACTCATGAAGTTGACACAATACATACTCACACTATGTACTCACAAGTTGACACTCGCAGTACAAAAATCGTGACGTTGAAACTCACACAATACGCACTGGTGAAGGCGACACCCACACTCGCTATACGTACTCAGGAAGTTGACACACATGAAGTTGACACTCGCACTCACAGTACGTACTCATGAAGTTGACACTCGCACTCACACAGTACGTACTCATGAAGTTCACACTCACACAGTACGTACTCATGAAGTTGACACTTGCACTCACACAGTACGTACTCATGAAGTTGACACTCACACTCACACAGTACGTACTCATGAAGTTGACACTCGCACTCACACAGTACGTACTCATGAAGTTGACACTTGCACTCACACAGTACGTACTCATGAAGTTGACCGTCGCCTGTTCGTTCAGCTCCTTGTCTGTGTAATTAATTAGAGACTCCTGGATTGGAACCTACAGAAAGAGAGGGGGAAATGAGGAGCCCTGTATAAAGGTTTCGGGGGGTGTCAGGGTTTCAAGGATGCGATGGATCTATACTCACTTTCGTGTGCTGCACCAACTCCAACGCCTTCTTCCCTTCAGCAACCATTCCCTTCCAGCCAAGCCTGAGAATGACATGGGGGCAGTGAGAGGGTGACAAGGACATGGGGTGGTGTATACACATACATGGGTGGTGGGGGAAGGGGGGGTCACTCACATGGTCTGTGGCTCCCGGAAATGCTTCAGTGCAAACTCCACCATGGTATACTGCGTAGCATCGGTGGGAGGAGGCGATGGGCTGTCTGGGGATATTGACCCATCACTCTGCGGAGCACTCTGACATAACGAGACAGGAGGTGGGGCGATTAGGGCACCGGGTAATTATAGGTACAATTAACTACTTGTTCTTGGTGGATTACTTCTGCTTATTTTCACTCTGTCCCAAAACTGAGATGGTTACACGAGATAATTACTACATCATCGCCAGATATATCATCAATATATCGGTCCATCCGTCTCTTAAAACATGATAAAATACAGAATAGAGAGATCCGCCCTGACAGACCTTGTGCTCTCTGCTCATGCTCCTTTTCGGGGAGGGACTTCCCAGGCTTTTCTTGTAATCCCCCTTCCGCTCCAGCACCGTGAAATAATCCGGAGCTGCCGCCGGCTGCACCGTGCGGGAGGGGAACAGCCCAGAGCGCCCTCCAATGGAACCAAACTGCCATCCTGTGGGGGGAGATGGTTGCAGTTATTAGGAGTCTGCCCAGTAACATGACAAGATAACCCTCCTATTTACCACCCCGAGGGGCAGGAAGACGAGTTTTGGAGTGAAATCTCTGCTCCATGTCTACTGCTTCCCGACCACAACACCCGGCTATAAAAACAAGCTCGTACTGCCAGTGATGTCATAACAAGCTGTACTCCCGGTGATGTCATATGCTGTACTGCCAGTGATGTCATAACATGCGTACTAGGAAGTGACGCGGACAGGAGCAACGAACACAATCCCCCCCCCCCCTCTCCACTCCCAGTCTGCTCCTCTCCCCTTCCTCCTTCACTCCCACTCATTTCCCATCTGCTCTCCATCCCAACCCCCACCGGGGGGTACCTGGCTGCAGCCCGTCCATCGGCAGCACCTTGATGATGTCACCCTTCTTGAAGTGGAGCAAGCTCTTGTCATCAGTGATGAAACTGCGCAAAGCGATCACGTGATTCGAATCCTGAGGTTAGAAGTACAGATTAACCCCTGCCGAGCTGGGTGTGGTGGGGGGAAGGGGGGTTATAGAGCTGGGTGGGGAGGGGGGATATAGGAGCTGGGTGGGGAGGGGGGATATAGGAGCTGGGTGGGGAGGGGGATATAGGAGCTGGGTGGGGAGGGGGGATATAGGAGCTGGGTGGGGAGGGGGGATATAGGAGCTGGGTGGGGAGGGGGGATATAGGAGCTGGGTGGGGAGGGGGGGATATAGGAGCTGGGTGGGGAGGGGGGATATAGGAGCTGGGTGGGGAGGGGGATATAGGAGCTGGGTGGGGAGGGGGGATATAGGAGCTGGGTGGGGAGGGGGATATAGGAGCTGGGTGGGGAGGGGGGATATAGGAGCTGGTTGGGGAGGGGGGATATAGGAGCTGGTTGGGGAGGGGGGATATAGGAGCTGGGTGGGGAGGGGGGATATAGGAGCTGGGTGGGGAGGGGGGATATAGGAGCTGGGTGGGGAGGGGGGATATAGGAGCTGGGTGGGGAGGGGGGATATAGGAGCTGGGTGGGGAGGGGGGATATAGGAGCTGGGTGGGGAGGGGGGATATAGGAGCAGGGTGGGGAGGGGGGATATAGGAGCTGGGTGGGGAGGGGGGATATAGGAGCTGGTTGGGGAGATGGGATATAGGAGCTGGGTGGGGAGGGGGGATATAGGAGCTGGGTTTGGGAGGAGGAGTATAGGAGCGGAGAGGGGGGTATAGTGGATGGGTTGGAGGGGGTATAGTGGATGGGTTGGTGGGGGGTATAGTGGATAGTTGGAGGGCGGGTATAGTGGTTGGGTTGGAGGGGGTATAGTGGATGGGTTGGAGGTGGTATAGTGGATGGGTTGGGAGGGTATAGGAGCTGGGTTTGGTAGGAGGTATAGGAGCTGGGTGGGGGATATGGGAGGGGAAGTATAGTGGATGGGTTGGGGGGTGTTGTGGATGGGTTGGGGGGGTATAGGAGCTGGGTTGGGGGGTATAGGAGCAGGGAGGGGGTATAGTGGATGGGTTGGGGGGGGTATAGTGGATGAGTTGGTGGGGGGGTATAGTGGATGGGTTGGAGGGGGTATAGTGGATGGGTTGGTGGGGGTATAGTGGATGGGTTGGAGGGGGGGGTATAGTGGATGAGTTGGAAGGGGGTATAGTGGATGGGTTGGAGGGGGGTATAGTGGATGGGTTGGAGGGCGGGTATAGTGGATGGGTTGGAGGGGGGTATAGTGGGCGGGTTGGTGGGGGGTATAGTGGATGGGTTGGAGGGGGGTATAGTGGATGGGTTGGTGGGGGGGTATAGTGGATGGGTTGGTGGGGGGTATAGTGGATGGGCTGGGGGGGGTATAGTGGATGGGTTGGTGGGGGGGTATAGTGGATGGGTTGGTGGGGGGTATAGTGGATGGGTTGGAGGGCGGGTATAGTGGATGAGTTGGAGGGGGGTATAGTGGATGAGTTGGTGGGGGGGTATAGTGGATGGGTTGGTGGGGGGGTATAGTGGATGGGCCGGGGGGGGTATAGTGGGTGAGTTGGAGGGGGGTATAGTGGATGAGTTGGTGGGGGGGTATAGTGGATGGGTTGGTGGGGGGGTATAGTGGATGGGCCGGGGGGGGTATAGTGGGTGGGTTGGTGGGGGGTATAGTGGATGGGTTGGAGGGGGGTATAGTGGATGGGTTGGTGGGGGGGTATAGTGGATGGGCTGGGGGGGTATAGTGGATGGGTTGGTGGGGGGTATAGTGGATGGGTTGGTGGGGGGGTATAGTGGATGGGTTGGTGGGGGGGGTATAGCGGATGGGCTGGGGGGTATAGTGGATGGGCTGGGGGGGGTATAGTGGATGGGCTGGGGGGGGTATAGTGGATGGGTTGGTGGGGGGGTATAGCGGATGGGCTGGGGGGGGTATAGTGGATGGGCTGGGGGGGGGTATAGTGGATGGGTTGGGGGGGGGTATAGTGGATGGGTTGGTGGGGGGGTATAGTGGATGGGTTGGTGGGGGGGTATAGTGGATGGGCTGGGGGGGTATAGTGGATGGGCTGGGGGGGTGTATATGTGCTGTCAGTGCCCCTGTGCGACCCTCCTTGTCACCTTGAGCAGCTCCTGCAGGAACAGATCCACCAGAGCCTTGAGCTGCGGAGCTTTGTCCGAGTGCAGGAGAAGGTCCTCTGTGCACAGCGAGAAGCACAGAGCGCCCGGGCCCCGCCGCTCCACCGCCAGGATGTCCGCAAAGCTGCAGCGGGCAGAGAACCCAGTATATAGTGCTACCGGATACACGATGACCGTATATACACTGCTACCCATATACTGACCCGGATACATGAGGACTGGATATAGACTGCTACCCATATACTGACCCGGATACATGAGGACTGGATATAGACTGCTACCCATATACTGACCCAGATATATACAGGGACCCGGATATACCCCCCCCCCCCCCCCCCACCTGTAGCTGCACAGGGTCTTCAGGTGTCTCTGCTGGATTCCTGTCGCAGACACCTCCCTCAGGAGTCGGATCCCACGGTGAGTAACTCCCAGAAACTGCAGGTCACTCCCGTCCTGCAGCTGTGAACACGCAGAGCATCACACGCATGTGCAGAGGCCCACGTACACCATCACACGCATGTGCAGAGGCCCACGCACACCATCACATGCACACATACAGAGCATCATATGCATGTGCAGAGGCCCACGCACAGCATCACATGCACACACACACAGCATCACACGCATGTGCAGAGGCCCACGCACAGCATCACATGCACACATACACAGCATCACACGCATGTGCAGAGGCCCACGTACAGCATCACATGCACACACACACAGCATCACACGCATGTGCAGAGGCCCACGCACAGCATCACATGCACACACACAGCATCACATGCACACACACACAGCATCACACGCATGTGCAGAGGCCCACGCACAGCATCACATGCACACACACACAGAGCATCACACGCATGTGCAGAGGCCCCACATACACCATCACATGCACACACACACACACAGCATCACACGCATGTGCAGAGGCCCCACATACACCATCACATGCACACATACAGAGCATCATATGCATGTGCAGAGGCCCACGCACAGCATCACACGCATGCGCAGAGCCCCACGTACACCATCACATGCACACACACACACACATAGCATCACACGCATGCGTAGAGCCCCACATACGCCATCACATGCACACACACACAGAGCATCACACGCATGCGCAGAGCCCCACGTACACCATCACATGCACACACACAGCATCACACGCATGCGCAGAGCCCCACGTACACCATCACATGCACACACACACACACAGCATCACACGCATGTGCAGAGGCCCACATACGCCATCACATGCACACACACACAGAGCATCACACGCATGCGCAGAGCCCCACGTACACCATCACATGCACACACACAGCATCACACGCATGCGCAGAGCCCCACGTACACCAACACATGCATCACACACAAGCGCAGAGCATCACGCCCCCCTGCTGCACTCACAGAGACAGGGAAGAGGCGAGAGAAGTAATTCTCCCAGTTGTCCCGTGCGGCGATAACTATGCGTTTCTTTATGTTGTCCTCGGAGATGGAGCTGGCGTCAGTCCCCACCTGGAACTCGGCTGCAGGCAGAGAGGGAGAGCTGATCAATACTGATCAATAACATCCAGGGATCAGGCCCCAAGCCATCCCTCATCAATACCCTATGGAAATACTCCTCTGTGCCAATCATGATGTTTCCTGATCACACAACTTAATCCTAATCAATAATGATATCTTGGGAGGCTTTGCACTCCTCACTCACTCAGAAGGTCCCTCATCTTCCTCCTCTCTTCCCGGGTCAATCTGAGGCCAGAGTTCGAAAACGTGTCCCGAATTATCTGGGGAGACCAGAGAGGGTGACAGGCCCCAGTGATACCACAAGACCCCTAAAACTCCAACAATACTCACACTGACCCAAACCCCAACACTCACAGTGACATAACCCCAACAATCACAGTGACATAAACCCCAACACTCACCCTCAGTGACATAAACCCTCACTCTCTCAGTGACATAAAACCCAACACTCACCCTCAGTGACATAAACACCAACACTCACCCTCCAGTGACATAAACCCTCAACTCTCTCAGTGACATAAAACCCAACACTCACCCTTAGTGACATAAACCCTCACACTTAGTGACATAAACACCAACACTCACCCTCAGTGACATAAACCCTCACTCTCTCAGTGACATAAACACCAACACTCACCCTCAGTGACATAAACCCTCACTCTCTCAGTGACATAAACCCCAACACTCACCCTCAGTGACATAAACCCTCACTCTCTCAGTGACATAAAACCCAACACTCACCCTCAGTGACATAAACCCTCACTCTCTCAGTGACATAAACACCAACACTCACCCTCAGTGACATAAACCCTCACTCTCAGTGACATAAACACCAACACTCACCCTCAGTGACATAAACCCTCACACTTAGTGACATAAACACCAACACTCACCCTCACAGTGACATAAACACCAACACTCACAGTGACATAAACCCCAACACTGACCCTCACACTCTGTGGAAAAAAAATACAACCCCAACACTGACACTCGCACACAGTGACAAAAACTCCAACACTCACACTGACCCCAACACCACTCACACTGACAGCTAATCCCCAGAGATTTTAAAGATCAATCTCATGAACTCAACATTCACCCACCCAGACAACCCAACTATCGGGAAACCCCACAGCCTCCAACACCGAGATCCCGCCCCCCATATACCTGGTCACCCCCCCTCCCCACCCCCATTATACCTGGTCACCCCCCCTCCCCCACCCCCATATACCTGGTCACCCCCCCCTCCCCCCACCCCCATATACCTGGTCACCCCCCCTCCCCACCCCCATATACCTGGTCACCCCCCTCCCCACCCCCATATACCTGGTCACCCCCCTCCCCACCCCCATATACCTGGTCACCCCCCCTCCCCCACCCCCATATACCTGGTCACCCCCCCTCCCCCACCCCCATATACCTGGTCACCCCCCCCTCCCACACCCCAATATACCTGGTCACCCCCCCTCCCCACCCCCATATACCTGGTCACACAGGAGGTTCAGGCAGTATGGGTGAGTAAATCTCTCCTTGGGATAGAACAGCTGTAGGGAAAGAATGAGACGGAGGGGTTATACTACTACTACCTGGGGGGAGGAGTTATACTACTACTACCTGGGGGAGGAGTTATACTACTACTACCTGGGGGGAGGAGTTATACTACTACTACCTGGGGGGAGGAGTTATACTACTACTACCTGGGGGGAGGAGTTATACTAAATACACCTGGGGGGAGGAGTTATACTACTACTACCTGGGGGAGGAGTTATATACTACTACTGGGGGAGGAGTTATACTACTACTACCTGAGGGAGGAGTTATACTACTACTACCTGGGGGAGGAGTTATACTACTACTACCTGCTAGGGAGGAGTTATACTACTACTACCTGGGGGGAGGAGTTATACTACTACTACCTGGGGGGAGGCGTTATACTACTACTACTACCTGGGGGGAGGAGTTATACTAATACTACCTGGGGGGAGGAGTTATACTACTACTACCTGGGGGAGGAGTTATACTAATACTACTATACCTGGGGGGAGGAGTTATACTACTACTACTACCTGGGGGGAGGAGTTATACTACTACTACCTGGGGAGGAGTATACTACTACACCTGGGGGAGGAGTTATACTACTACTACCCTGGGGGAGGAGTTATACTACTAGCTACCTGAGGGAGGAGTTATACTAATAACTACCTGGGGGAGGAGTTATACTACTACTACCAGGGGGGGAGGAGTTATACTACTACTACCTGGGGGAGGAGTTATACTACTACTACTACCTGGGGGAGGAGTTATACTTACTACTACCTGGGGGAGGAGTTATACTACTACTACTACCTGGGGGAGGAGTTATACTACTACTACCTGGGGGAGGAGTTATACTACTACTACTTGGGGAGGAGTTATACTACTACTACTACCTGGGGGAGGAGTTATACTACTACTACCTGGGGGAGGAGTTATACTACTACTACCTGGGGGAGGAGTTATACTACTACTACCTGGGGGAGGAGTTATACTACTACTACCTGGGGGAGGAGTTGTACTACTACTACCTGGGGGAGGAGTTATACTACTACTACCTGGGGGAGGAGTTATACTACTACTACCTGGGGGGAGGAGTTATACTACTACTACCTGGGGGAGGAGTTATACTACTACTACTACCTGGGGGAGGAGTTATACTACTACTTGCTAGGGAGGAGTTATACTACTACTACCTGGGGGGGACGAGTTATACTACTAATACCTGGGGGGAGGAGTTATACTACTACTACCTGGGGGGAGGAGTTATACTACTACTACCTGGGGGGAGGAGTTATACTACTACTACCTGGGGGAGGAGTTATACTACTACTACCTGGGGGGAGGAGTTATACTACTACTACCTGGGGGGGAGGAATTATACTACTACTACCTGGGGGAGGAGTTATACTACTACTACCTGGGGGATGGAGAGGAGTTAGACCAGGCCTGCACAACACCAGTCCTCGAGGGCCGCAAACAGGTCAGGTTTTCAGGATAACCCTACTTCAGCACAGCTGGCTCAATTAGTGGCTCAGTCTGAGCCACTAATTGAGCCAGCTGTGCTGAAGTAGGGATATCCTGAAACCTGGCCTGTTTGTGGCCCTCGAGACTGGTGTTGTGCAGGCCTGAGTTAGACTAATACCTGGTGGGGGAGGAGTTAAACTACTACCTGGGGGGAGGAGTTATACTAATACCTGGTGGGGGAGGAGTTATACTTCTACCTGGAGGGAGGAGTTATACTAATACCTGGGGGAGGAGTTATACTAATACCTGGGGGAGGAGTTATACTAATACCTGGGGGAGGAGTTATACTACCTGGGGGGAGTTATATTAATACCTGGGGGGAGGAGTTATATTAATACCTGGGGGGAGGAGTTATATTAATACCTGGGGGGAGGAGTTATACTACCTGGGGGGAGGAGTTATACTACATAGGGGGAGGAGTTATACTACCTGGGGGAGGAGTTATACTAATACCTGGGGGTGAGGGGGTGTCATTGTTTAGGGTTACCCTTTGGGGTGAGATATTTGACGTTACCTCCTTGCGCACAAACAGACTCCAGGAGACGTCACCGTATGAGAAGAAGACGCTAGCAGTCGGCTTGCTGAGATAAGACTTCACGGAGCGGTCACCTTCAAGAGAGCGTCCTGAGAGCGTGAGAGAGAGCGCAAGGGTGAGATCGAGGGAGGAGAGAGGGTGAGAGAGAGAGCGCCAGGGTGAGAGAGAGCGCCAGGGTGAGAGAGAGAGCGCCAGGGTGAGAGAGGGATCGCGAGGGTGAGAGCGAAGGAGAGCAAGGGAGGGAGAGAGAGTGCGAGGGAGGAGGCGAGGGTGAGAGAGAGCAGGGAAGAGGGTGAATGGGGAGGAGATAGTGGGAGGGTGAGTGGGGTGGGGTTGTAGGGTGAGTGTGGGAGGGGTGATAGGGTGAGTGTGGTGGGAGATGATAGGGAGAGTGGGGGAGGCGAAAGGGAGAGTGTGGGGGAGGCGATAGGGAGAGTGTGGGGGAGGCGATAGGGTGAGTGTGGGGAAGGCGATAGGGTGAGTGTGGGGGAGGCGATAGGGAGAGTGTGGGGGAGGCGGTAGGGAGAGTGTGGGGGAGGCGATAGGGAGAGTGTGGGGGAGGCGAAAGGGAGAGTGTGGGGGAGGCGATAGGGAGAGTGTGGGGGAGGCGATAGGGTGAGTGGAGGGGTGATGATAGGGAGAGTGTGGGGGAGGCGATAGGGTGAGTGGGGGGGGTGATGATAGGTGAGTGGGGGGGAGGCGATAGGGTGAGTGGGGGGGAGGCGATAGGGTGAGTGTGGGGGAGGCGATAGGGTGAGTGGGGAGGGGTGATAGGGTGAGTGTAGGAGGGGTGATAGGGTGAGTGTGGGAGGGGTGATAGGGTGAGTGTGGGGGGGTGATAGGGTGAGTGTGGGGGGGTGATAGGGTGAGTGTGGGAGGGGTGATAGGGTGAGTGGGGGGTGGTGATAGGGTGAGTGGGGGGGTTATAGGGTGATAGTGTGAGTGTGGGAGGGGTTGATAGGGTGAGTGTGGTGGGAGATGATAGGGTGCGTGTGGGGGAGATGATAGGGTGAGTGTGGTGGGAGATGATAGGGTGAGTGTGGGAGGGATAATAGGGTGAGTGTGGGAGGGGTAATAGGGTGAGTGTGGAGGGGTAATAGGGTGAGTGTGGGAAGTGTAATAGGGCGAGTGTGGGATGGGTAATAGGGTGAGTGTGGGGAGGGGTTCATAGGGTAAGTGGGGGGGGTTGATAGAGCAAGTGGGGGGTTGATAGGGTAAGTGTGGGGGGGGGTGATAGGGTGAGTGTGGGGGAAGAAAGCTCAGTAAGGGAGGGGGTGAGAGACTGGACAGAACGAGTCAAAGAACAGACAGGGGACCCCTCACCTGCCCCTCTTGGGGACTGCAGGATGGGGGCCTGTGTGTCTGGGGGTGGCGGGATGAAAGTGGGGGGTGTCTGGAGTTTGGGAGGGGGGTACAAACAGCCCTAATAGGGGCTTCTGCTTTTCCCGGATAGAGTTGGACATCTCGCTCTGCTTCACCGGGGGAGAATCGGGGGGAGAATCGCAGGGATCCTGGGGGAGAAAGGAAAGCTGCTGAGTTTAATGAATAGTTTTCCCTCACAGCCCCTATCAATGTATATATACACCGCATATACACCCCCCCCACTATACCACACTGCCCCCCCCCCACTATACCACACTGCCCCCCCCCACTATACCACACTGGCCCCCCCCCCCCCCCACTATACCACACTGCCCCCCCCACTATACCACACTGCCCCCCCCACTATACCACACTATCCACCCCCCACTATACCACACTGCCCCCCCACTATACCACACTGCCCCTCCCACTATACCACACTGCCCCCCCACTATACCACACTGCCCCCCCCCACTATACCACACTGCCCCCCCCCACTATACCACACTGCCCCCCCCCCACTATACCACACTGCCCCCCCCACTATACCACACTGCCCCCCCCCCACTATACCACACTGCCCCCCCCACTATACCACACTGCCCCCCCACTATACCACACTGCCCCCCCCACTATACCACACTGCCCCCCCACTATACCACACTGCCCCCCCCCACTATACCACACTGCCCCCCCCACTATACCACACTGCCCCCCCCACTATACCACACTGCCCCCCCCACTATACCACATTGCCCCCCCCACTATACCACACAGCCCCTATCAATGTATATATACACCGCATATACACCCCACCCCCACTATACCACACTGCCACCCCCCCACTATACCACACAGTCCCTATCAATGTGTATATACACACCGCACATACACCCCCCCCACTATACCACATACACTGCCCCCCCACTATACCACACTGCCCCCCCCACTATACCACACAGCCCCTATCAATGTATATACACACCGCACATACACCCCCCCACTATACCACACTGCCCCCCCCAATATACCACACTGCCCCCCCACTATACCACACTGCCCCCCCCCACTATACCACACTGCCCCCACTATACCACACTGCCCCCCACTATACCACACTGCCCCCCACTATACCACACTGCCCCCCACTATACCACACTGCCCCCCCCCCACTATACCACACAGCCCCTATCAATGTATATACGCACACCGCACATACACCCCCCCACTATACCACACTGCCCCCAACTATACCACACTGCCCCCCACTATACCACACTGCCCCCCCACACTATACCACACTGCCCCCCACACTATACCACACTGCCCCCACACTATACACACTGCCCCCCACACTATACCACACTGCCCCCCACACTATACCACACTGCCCCCCCACTACACCACACAGCCCCTATCATTGTATATATACACCGCATATACACCCCCCCCACTATACCACACTGCCCCCCCCACTATACCACACTGCCCCCCCCCACTATACCACACTGCCCCCCCCACTATACCACACTGCCCCCCCCACTATACCACACTGCCATCACACTATACCACACTGCCCCCCACTATACCACACTGCCCCCCACACTATACCACACTGCCCCCCACACAATACCACACAGCCCCCCCAACTATACCACACAGCCCCTATCAATGTATATATACCGCACATACACTGCCCCCCACTATACCACACTGCCCCCCCACTATACCACACAGGCCCCCCCACTATACCACACAGCCCCCCCACTATACCACACAGCCCCCCCACTATATCACACAGCCCCTATCAATGTGTATATACACCGCACATAGACCCCCCCCCACTATACCACACAGCCCCCCCCACTATACCACACTGCCCCCCCACTATACCACACTGCCCCCCCACTATACCACACTGCCCCCCCACTATACCACACTGCCCCCCCCACTATACCACACTGCCCCCCCCCACTATACCACAGCCCCTATCAATGTATATATACACCGCACATACACCCCCCCCCACTATACCACACAGCCCCCCCCACTATACCACACTGCCCCCCCCACTATACCACACAGCCCCCCCCACTATACCACACAGCCCACCCACTATACCACACAGCCCCTATCAATGTGTATATACACCGCACATACACTCGCCCCCCCCACTATACCACTGCCCCCCCCACTATACCACACAGCACGCTTCCTGCACCACACGCCCCCCCACTTTACTGCTACACCTATACTTCCCCCCACCCACTATACCACACTGCCACACCACATGCCCTCCCACTACACCACACTACCCCCCCCCCACTATACACACTGCCCCGCTCCCTGCACCACACCCCCCCACTACACTACTACACCCACACTACCCTACCCCCACTATACCACACTGTCCGCTCCCTGCACCACACCCCCCCCCCACTATATCACACTGCCCGCTCCCTGCACCACACCCCCCCCCCACTATATCACACTGCCCGCTCCCTGCACCACACACCCCCACTACACTACTACACCCACACTACCCACCCCCACTATACCACACTGCCCGCTCCCTGCTCCACACGCCCCCCCACTATAACACACTGCCCGCTCCCTGCACCACACCCCCCCACTACACTACTACAACACACACTACCCCACCCCCCACTATACCACACTGCCCGCCTCCTGCACCACACGCCCCCCCACTATAACACACTGCCCGCTCCCTGCACCACACGCCCCCCCACTATAACACACTGCCCGCTCCCTGCACCACACCCCCCCCCACTATATCACACTGCCCGCTCCCTGCACCACACCCCCCCCCCCACTATATCACACTGCCCGCTCCCTGCACCACACCCCCCCACTACACTACTACACCCACACTACCCCACCCCCACTATACCACACTGCCCGCTCCCTGCTCCACACGCCCCCCCACTATACCACACTGCCCGCTCCCTGCACCACAGCCCCCCACTACACTACTACACCCACACTACCCTACCCCCACTATACCACACTGTCCGCTCCCTGCACCACACCCCCCCCCCCACTATATCACACTGCCCGCTCCCTGCACCACACCCCCCCCCACTATATCACACTGCCCGCTCCCTGCACCACACACCCCCACTACACTACTACACCCACACTACCCCACCCCCACTATACCACACTGCCCGCTCCCTGCTCCACACGCCCCCCCACTATAACACACTGCCCGCTCCCTGCACCACACCCCCCCACTACACTACTACACCCACACTACCCCACCCCCACTATACCACACTGCCCGCCTCCTGCACCACACGCCCCCCACTATAACACACTGCCGCTCCCTGCACCACACGCCCCCCCACTATAACACACTGCCCGCTCCCTGCACCACACCCCCCCCCCACTATATCACACTGCCCGCTCCCTGCACCACACCCCCCCCCCCACTATATCACACTGCCCGCTCCCTGCACCACACCCCCCCACTACACTACTACACCCACACTACCCCACCCCCACTATACCACACTGCCCGCTCCCTGCTCCACACGCCCCCCCACTATAACACACTGCCCGCTCCCTGCACCACACCCCCCCACTACACTACTACACCCACACTACCCCACCCCCACTATACCACACTGCCCGCCTCCTGCACCACACGCCCCCCACTATAACACACTGCCCGCTCCCTGCACCACACGCCCCCCCACTACAATACTACACCCACACTACCCCACCCCACTATACCACACAGCCCGCTCCCTGCACCACACGCCCCCACTATACTGCTACATTCACACTGCCCCCCCACTACCCTGCAAGCCCTCCACTACACACTGCCCCCACTATACCACACTGCCCCCCCCCACTACACCTCCAAATACACTGCAACCCCCCCACTTTAACCACTGTCCCCTCACTATAGCACACTACCGCTCCCACACCCCAATGCCTCCCACACTACACCTCCCCCCCACTACTACACCTCACCCCCACTCCTACACCTCACCCTCCAACTATATGTCACCTCCCACCAAACCGCACGAGACTGCATCCCCCCATTGCCCTCCCCCTATACCACACTGCAACCTCCCCACCCCCTTCCCCCCCTCCCCCCACAGACACACACACGCTTCACCACATTGTAATCCCCCCTTTATTAAACCACAAAACCCCCATCTCCCAGTCCCTGGGCCCGGTCTCACTGGTGGGGGGCTCCCAGCCATCCTAAGCCGCTCCAGTGCCTCCTGTTTGGGGTCTTTCTTCTTCAGGAAGCTCTGCATCGGCCTCCTGCAGGTAGAGGGGGGATTACACACCATCCCCGAGGCCTCCAAAATAACTAGAGTCCCCGATTGGCTGTTATCTGGTTCGCTGTAGCCTGATTGGCTTGTCTCTGGCTCCACCCCAATTGGCTGTCCTCTCTGCCTCCCTCCTAGTTGGCTGTTCTGTCTCTCCCCTGATTGGCTGTTCTGTCTCTCCCCTGATTGGCTGTTCTGTCTCTCCCCTGATTGGCTGTTCTGTCACTCCTCTGATTGGCTGTTCTGTCACTCCCCCTGATTGGCTGTTCTGTCTCCCCCCTGATTGGCTGTTCTGTCTCCCCACTGATTGGCTGTTCTGTCTCCCCCCTGATTGGCTGTTCTGTCTCCCCCCTGATTGGCTGTTCTGTCTCTCCCCTGATTGGCTGTTCCCTCACCTGAGTGGCTCGAAGGGTTTCGGCTCCACTGCGGGTCGGTTCTGATACATCTGATGATTTCGCGGATCTCTGGCTGGGTTCTGGTCTGGGGGGCCGGTTTGAGGGGCTTCACGCCCCCAGGCGTGGCGCCCTATTCCGAGACTTCGGCTTCTCAGGGGCAGGAGGGGGCTGAGCTGGGGGTGCCTGTGGGCGGGTCGGGGGGGCAGGGGCTGCAGGGGACAGACAAGGGCCTATATTTACTAAGCTGTGCTATTGTCAGACATCTTGTGGCCCCAGCAATGGCCGAGCACTGCTAAGTACACATGGCCCAGCACTGCCCTCCCTCCTCACCTGGTTGGGGCTCTGTACAGGGGGCTCCTCATCGCTTTCGGACCCCGTGCTGGGGAGAAGGATTTTGGACGGGGGTTGCACTGTCTTCACCCGGAACTCTTGATGTCCTGCAGAGAGAATGGGTGTTAATCATGTGTAGGGTCAGAGGGGCCCCCGGGGGTCCAGAACGACACATAAGCCCTTCCTTGAAGCCCTCTCACTGTGAGCTCGCAGCCTCCCCGGGAGACTCACCCATCTTTTGGAAGAACCGTCTCTTCTCCTGGAAAGTTTGTTGCTGCTGAGAATATTCAGACTCGTCCCCTGAATCGAAAACCTGGGGGTGGGAATCCCGTCTGTTACCACATTGCCCCTTCCCCGCAGAGCTCAGGAGCCCCCTCCCCCGCACAGCTCAGGAGCCCCCTCCCCCGCAGAGCTCAGGTGCCCCTCCCCCACAGAGCTCAGGAGCCCCCTCCCCCGCAGAGCTCAGGAGCCCCTCCCCCGCAGAGCTCAGGTGCCCCTCCCCCACCTTTGATTGGTTGTTACCTCTGGGACTGTCTGTGCCTTTCCAGTCTCGATCTCTGGGGTGGCTTTGGGGGCTGGGGGTCTTGAGGGAGCCCTGGTGGCAGGGGTTTCTTTGGGGGCCGGGGCTTGTTTGGGGGCAGGAGGGGTGGGGGCAGGAGAGGTGGGGGCAGGAGTGGGTTTAGGGGCAGGTTTTGGGGTGATGGAAGGAGGGGGAGAACGCTCCCTGGTCCGGCGGGGGGGATCCTGAAGACGTTGTGGCTGCTGCTGCTGAGAAAGCATTGTGGCCTGAAGGGTCATCTGCTGGGCCTGGGAACAAGGTGACCAGTGAGAACAGGACACACAGCACAGGGGGACACACAGCGGGACCAGGACTCAGCACAGGGGGACACAGAGGGACCAGGACACACAGCACAGGGGGACACAGAGGGACCAGGACACACAGCACAGGGGGACAGAGAAGGACCAGGACACACAGCACAGGGGGACACACAGCGGGACCAGGACTCAGCACAGGGGGACACAGAGGGACCAGGACACACAGCACAGGGGGACAGAGAGGGACCAGGACACACAGCACAGGGGGACAGAGAAGGACCAGGACACACAGCACAGGGGGACACACAGCGGGACCAGGACTCAGCACAGGGGGACACAGAGGGACCAGGACACACAGCACAGGGGGATACAGAGGGACCAGGACACACAGCACAGGGGGACAGAGAAGGACCAGGACACACAGCACAGGGGGACACACAGCGGGACCAGGACTCAGCACAGGGGGACACAGAGGGACCAGGACACACAGCACAGGGGGACACAGAGGGACCAGGACATGCAGCACAGGGGGACACAGAGGGACCAGGACACACAGCACAGGGGGACACAGAGGGACCAGGACACACAGCACAGGGGGACACAGAGGGACCAGGATACGCAGCACAGGAGGACACACAGCGGGACCAGGACACACAGCACAGGGGGACAGAGAGGGACCAGGACACAGCACAGGGGGACACAGGAGGGACCAGGACACACAGCACAGGGGGACACAGAGGGACCAGGACATGCAGCACAGGGGGGCACAGGAGGGACCAGGACACACAGCACAGGGGGACACAGGAGGGACCAGCACACACAGCACAGGGGGACACAGAGAGACCAGGACACACAGCACAGGGGGACACAGAGAGACCAGGACACACAGCACAGGGGGACACAGAGGGACCAGGACACACAGCACAGGGGGACAGAGAGGGACCAGGACACACAGCAAAAGGGGGACACACAGCGGGACCAGGACACACAGCACAGGGGGACACAGAGGGACCAGGACACACAGCACAGGGGGACACAGGAGGTACCAGGACACACAGCACAGGGGGACACAGGAGGGACCAGGACACACAGCACAGGGGGGCACAGGGGGACCAGGACACCGCACAGGGGGACACAGGAGGGACCAGGACACACAGCACAGGGGGACACAGGGGGACCAGGACACACAGCACAGGGGGACACAGGGGGACCAGGACACCGCACAGGGGGACACAGGAGGGACCAGGACACACAGCACAGGGGGACACAGGAGGGACCAGGACACACAGCACAGGGGGACACAGAGGAACCAGGACACACAGCACAGGGGGACACAGAGGGACCAGGACACACAGCATAGGGGGGCACACAGCACAGGGGGACACAGAGGGACCAGGACACACAGCACAGGGGGACACAGGACACACAGCACAGGGGGATACAGAGGGACCAGGACACACAGCACAGGGGGACACAGAGGGACCAGGACACACAGCACAGGGGGACAGAGAAGGACCAGGACACACAGCACAGGGGGACACAGAGGGACCAGGACACACAGCACAGGGGGATACAGAGGGACCAGGACACACAGCACAGGGGGACACAGGACACACAGCACAGGGGGATACAGAGGGACCAGGACACACAGCACAGGGGGACACAGAGGGACCAGGACACACAGCACAGGGGGGCACACAGCACAGGGGGGCACAGAGGGACCAGGACACACAGCACAGGGGGACACAGGACACACAGCACAGGGGGACACAGGAGGGACCAGGACACAGCACAGGGGGACACAGAGGGACCAGGACACACAGCACAGGGGGACACAGGGGGACCAGGACATGCAGCACAGGGGGACACAGAGGGACCAGGACACAGCACAGGGGGGCACAGAGGGACCAGGATACGCAGCACAGGGGGACACAGGACACACAGCACAGGGGGACAGAGAGGGACCAGGACACACAGCACAGGGGGACACAGAGGGACCAGGACACAGCACAGGGGGACAGAGAGGGACCAGGACACACAGCACAGGGGAACACAGAGGGACCAGGACACACAGCACAGGGGGACACAGGAGGGACCTGGACACACAGCACAGGGGGGCACAGAGGGACCAGGACACAGCACAGGGGGACAGAGAGGGACCAGGACACACAGCACAGGGGGACAGAGAGGGACCAGGACACACAGCACAGGGGGACACAGGAGTGACCTGGACACACAGCACAGGGGGACACAGAGGGACCAGGACACACAGCACAGGGGGACACAGAGGGACCAGGACACACAGCACAGGGGGACACAGGAGGGACCAGGACACAGCACAGGGGGACACAGAGGGACCAGGACACACAGCACAGGGGGACACAGAGGGACCAGGACACACAGCACAGGGGGACACAGAGGGACCAGGACACACAGCACAGGGGGACACAGAGGGACCAGGACACACAGCACAGGGGGACACAGAGGGACCAGGACACACAGCACAGGGGGACACAGGAGGGACCAGGACACAGCACAGGGGGACACAGAGGGACCAGGACACGCAGCACAGGGGGACACAGGGGGACCAGGACACAGCACAGGGGGACACAGAGGGACCAGGACACACAGCACAGGGGGACACAGGGGGACCAGGACACCGCACAGGGGGACACAGGAGGGACCAGGACACACAGCACAGGGGGACACAGAGGGACCAGGACACACAGCACAGGGGGACACAGAGGGACCAGGACACGCAGCACAGGGGGACACAGGGGGACCAGGACACAGCACAGGGGGACACAGGAGGGACCTGGACACACAGCACAGGGGGACACAGAGGGACCAGGACACACAGCACAGGGGGACACAGAGGGACCAGGACACACAGCACAGGGGGACACAGAGGGACCAGGACATGCAGCACAGGGGGACACAGAGGGACCAGGACACAGCACAGGGGGGCACAGAGGGACCAGGATACGCAGCACAGGGGGACACAGGGGGACCAGGACACACAGCACAGGGGGACAGAGAGGGACCAGGACACACAGCACAGGGGGACACAGAGGGACCAGGACACACAGCACATGGGGACAGAGAGGGACCAGGACACAGCACAGGGGGACAGAGAGGGACCAGGACACAGCACAGGGGGACAGAGAGGGACCAGGACACACAGCACAGGGGGACACAGGAGGGACCTGGACACACAGCACAGGGGGACCAGGACACAGCACAGGGGGACAGAGAGGGACCAGGACACACAGCACAGGGGGACACAGGAGTGACCTGGACACACAGCACAGGGGGACACAGAGGGACCAGGACACACAGCACAGGGGGACACAGAGGGACCAGGACACACAGCACAGGGGGACACAGGAGGGACCAGGACACAGCACAGGGGGACACAGAGGGACCAGGACACACAGCACAGGGGGACACAGAGGGACCAGGACACACAGCACAGGGGGACACAGAGGGACCAGGACACACAGCACAGGGGGACACAGAGGGACCAGGACACACAGCACAGGGGGACACAGAGGGTCCAGGACACACAGCACAGGGGGACACAGGAGGGACCAGGACACAGCACAGGGGGACACAGAGGGACCAGGACACACAACACAGAGGGACAAGGACACGCAGCACAGGGGGACACAGGGGGACCAGGACACAGCACAGGGGGACACAGAGGGACCAGGACACACAGCACAGGGGGACACAGGGGGACCAGGACACCGCACAGGGGGACACAGGAGGGACCAGGACACACAGCACAGGGGGACACAGAGGGACCAGGACACACAGCACAGGGGGACACAGAGGGACCAGGACACGCAGCACAGGGGGACACAGGGGGACCAGGACACAGCACAGGGGGACACAGGAGGGACCTGGACACACAGCACAGGGGGACCCAGAGGGACCAGGACACACAGCACAGGGGGACACAGAGGGACCAGGACACACAGCACAGGGGGACACAGAGGGACCAGGACATGCAGCACAGGGGGACACAGAGGGACCAGGACACAGCACAGGGGGGCACAGAGGGACCAGGATACGCAGCACAGGGGGACACAGGGGGACCAGGACACACAGCACAGGGGGACAGAGAGGGACCAGGACACACAGCACAGGGGGACACAGAGGGACCAGGACACACAGCACATGGGGACAGAGAGGGACCAGGACACAGCACAGGGGGACAGAGAGGGACCAGGACACAGCACAGGGGGACAGAGAGGGACCAGGACACACAGCACAGGGGGACACAGGAGGGACCTGGACACACAGCACAGGGGGACACAGAGGGACCAGGACACAGCACAGGGGGACAGAGAGGGACCAGGACACACAGCACAGGGGGACACAGGAGGGACCTGGACACACAGCACAGGGGGACACAGAGAGACCAGGACACACAGCACAGGGGGACACAGGAGGGACCAGGACACACAGCACAGGGGGACACAGGAGGGACCAGGACACACAGCACAGAGGGACCAGGACACACAGCACAAGGGGACACAGAGGGACCAGGACACACAGCACAGGGGGGCACAGAGGGACCAGGACACACAGCACAGGGGGGCACAGAGGGACCAGGACACACAGCACAGGGGGGCACAGAGGGACCAGGACACACAGCACAGAGGGACCAGGACACGCAGCACAGGGGGACACAGGAGGTACCAGGACACACAGCACAGGGGGACACAGAGGGACCAGGACACACAGCACAGGGGGACACAGAGAGACCAGGACACACAGCACAGGGGGGCACAGAGGGACCAGGACACACAGCACAGGGGGACACAGAGGGACCAGGACACACAGCACAGGGGGACACAGAGGGACCAGGACACACAGCACAGGGGGGCACAGAGGGACCAGGACACACAGCACAGGGGGGCACAGAGGGACCAGGACACACAGCACAGGGGGGCACAGAGGGACCAGGACACGCAGCACAGGGGGACACAGAGGGACCAGGACACGCAGCACAGGGGGGCACAGAGGGACCAGGACACGCAGCACAGGGGGACACAGAGGGACCAGGACACACAGCACAGGGGGACACAGAGGGACCAGGACACACAGCACAGGGGGACACAGGAGGGACCAGGACACACAGCACAGGGGGACACAGAGGGACCAGGACACACAGCACAGGGGGACACAGAGGGACCAGGATACGCAGCACAGGGGGACACAGGAGGTACCAGGACACACAGCACAGGGGGACACAGGAGGTACCAGGACACACAGCACAAGGGGACACAGAGGGACCAGGACACACAGCACAGGGGGGCACAGGGGGGCACAGAGGGACACAGAGGGACCAGGACACACAGCACAGGGGGGCACAGAGGGACCAGGACACACAGCACAGGGGGACACAGAGGGACCAGGACACACAGCACAGGGGGGCACAGAGGGACCAGGACACACAGCACAGGGGGGCACAGAGGGACCAGGACACACAGCACAGGGGGACACAGGAGGGACCAGGACACACAGCACAGGGGGACACAGAGGGACCAGGACACACAGCACAGGGGGGCACAGAGGGACCAGGACACACAGCACAGGGGGACACAGGAGGGACCAGGACACACAGCACAGGGGGACACAGAGGGACCAGGACACACAGCACAGGGGGACACAGAGGGACCAGGACACACAGCACAGGGGGGCACAGAGGGACCAGGACACACAGCACAGGGGGGCACAGAGGGACCAGGACACGCAGCACAGGGGGACACAGAGGGACCAGGACACGCAGCACAGGGGGGCACAGAGGGACCAGGACACGCAGCACAGGGGGACACAGAGGGACCAGGACACACAGCACAGGGGGACACAGAGGGACCAGGACACACAGCACAGGGGGACACAGGAGGGACCAGGACACACAGCACAGGGGGACACAGAGGGACCAGGACACACAGCACAGGGGGACACAGAGGGACCAGGATACGCAGCACAGGGGGACACAGGAGGTACCAGGACACACAGCACAGGGGGACACAGGAGGTACCAGGACACACAGCACAGGGGGACACAGAGGGACCAGGACACACAGCACAGGGGGGCACAGGGGGGCACAGAGGGACACAGAGGGACCAGGACACACAGCACAGGGGGGCACAGAGGGACCAGGACACACAGCACAGGGGGACACAGAGGGACCAGGACACACAGCACAGGGGGGCACAGAGGGACCAGGACACACAGCACAGGGGGGCACAGAGGGACCAGGACACACAGCACAGGGGGACACAGGAGGGACCAGGACACACAGCACAGGGGGACACAGAGGGACCAGGACACACAGCACAGGGGGACACAGAGGGACCAGGACACACAGCACAGGGGGGCACAGAGGGACCAGGACACACAGCACAGGGGGGCACAGAGGGACCAGGACACACAGCACAGGGGGGCACAGAGGGACCAGGACACACAGCACAGGGGGACACAGAGGGACCAGGATACGCAGCACAGGGGGACACAGGAGGTACCAGGACACACAGCACAGGGGGACACAGGAGGTACCAGGACACACAGCACATGGGGACACAGAGGGACCAGGACACACAGCACAGGGGGGCACAGGGGGGCACAGAGGGACCAGGACACACAGCACAGAGGGACCAGGACACGCAGCACAGAGGGACACAGGAGGTACCAGGACACACAGCACAGGGGGACACAGAGGGACCAGGACACACAGCACAGGGGGACACAGAGGGACCAGGACACACAGCACAGGGGGACACAGAGGGACCAGGACACACAGCACAGGGGGGCACAGAGGGTCCAGGACACACAGCACAGGGGGGCACAGAGGGACCAGGACACACAGCACAGGGGGGCACAGAGGGACCAGGACACGCAGCACAGGGGGACACAGAGGGACCAGGACACGCAGCACAGGGGGGCACAGAGGGACCAGGACACGCAGCACAGGGGGACACAGAGGGACCAGGACACACAGCACCGGGGGACACAGAGGGACCAGGACACACAGCACAGGGGGACACAGGAGGGACCAGGACACACAGCACAGGGGGACACAGAGGGACCAGGACACACAGCACAGGGGGACACAGAGGGACCAGGATACGCAGCACAGGGGGACACAGGAGGTACCAGGACACACAGCACAGGGGGACACAGGAGGTACCAGGACACACAGCACAGGGGGACACAGAGGGACCAGGACACACAGCACAGTGGGGCACAGGGGGGCACAGAGGGACACAGAGGGACCAGGACACACAGCACAGGGGGGCACAGAGGGACCAGGACACACAGCACAGGGGGACACAGAGGGACCAGGACACACAGCACAGGGGGGCACAGAGGGACCAGGACACACAGCACAGGGGGGCACAGAGGGACCAGGACACGCAGCACAGGGGGACACAGAGGGACCAGGACACGCAGCACAGGGGGGCACAGAGGGACCAGGACACGCAGCACAGGGGGACACAGAGGGACCAGGACACGCAGCACAGGGGGACACAGAGGGACCAGGACACAGACTCACCAGGAGCAGAGCCTGCTGGTTAATAAACGCCTGTTGTTGTGCCGCTAACTGCGTAGAATCCACAGTGGGCATCATCGGCTGTGACATCATCGGCTGTGACATCATCGGCTGTGACATCATCGGCTGTGACATCATCGGCTGTGACATCATCGGCTGTGACATCATCGGCTGTGGCATGTGCATCGGCTGTGACATCATCGGCTGTGGCATCATTGCTGCCAGGGGGGTCAGGGGTGAGACAGAAAATTCCTGAGCCCCCCCCCCGCTTCCACTGCTCTGGATCAGGCCCTGCAGGAGTTAGGTTACCCCCCTGAGACTCTGCTGCTGCCGGCCGGGTACTGACCACCTTTGCACTGCTACTTCCCTGCAATGTGTTCCCTTTCCTGGTCACCCCTTCACCCGCTCTCTATTTATCCAACTCATGTTTATCTCTCTGACCTCTGAAGTGGGAGGCTGACTCTGTGTGACCCTGGTCCCATTTCTTTATCTTCCTGTGCCTTGGGTGACATCAATTAGATTGTAAGCTCAGCGGGCGTGTACAGCACAGCGCCATCTCACCTGGCATAGAGGGCATCATTGGCACATTGCCCATACCTGGCATCATCCCGTTCATCATTGGCATGGAGTATGAGGGGACCTGCCCCATGCCCATGTACCCTACACACAGATTAGGAACGGTTATACCATTACACAGGTTACTGGGGTGTATATATATATATACACATACTGAGAACCATTACACAGGTTACTGGGGGGTATAGAGAGGTACCGAGTATCATTACACAGGTTACTGGGGTTATAGAGAGGTACTGAGTATCATTACCCAGTTTACTGGAGGTATATAGGAAGTACTGAGTATCATTACCCAGTTTACTGGAGATATATAGGAAGTACTGGGTATCATTACCAAGTTTACTGGAGGTATATAGGAAGTACTGAGTATCATTACCAAGTTTACTGGAGGTATATAGGAAGTACTGAGTATCATTACACAGGTTACTGGGGGTATATAGGAGGTACTATCATTACACAGGTTACTGGGGGTATATAGAGGTACTGAGTATCATTACACAGGTTACTGGGGGTATATATGAAGTACTGAGTATCATTACCCAGTTTACTGGAGGTATATAGGAAGTACTGAGTATCATTACCTAGTTTACTGGAGGTATATAGGAAGTACTGAGTATCATTACCCAGTTTACTGGAGGTATATAGGAAGTACTGAGTATCATTACACAGGTTACTGGGGGTATATAGGAGGTACTATCATTACACAGGTTACTGGGGGTATATAGAGGTACTGAGTATCATTACACAGGTTACTGGGGGTATATATGAAGTACTGAGTATCATTACCCAGTTTACTGGAGGTATATAGGAAGTACTGAGTATCATTACCCAGTTTACTGGAGGTATATAGGAAGTACTGAGTATCATTACCCAGTTTACTGGAGGTATATAGGAAGTACTGAGTATCATTACCAAGTTTACTGGAGGTATATAGGAAGTACTGAGTATCATTACCAAGTTTACTGGAGGTATATAGGAAGTTCTGAGTATCATTACACAGGTTACGGGGGGTATATAGGAGGTACTATCATTACACAGGTTACTGGGGGTATATAGAGGTACTGAGTATCATTACACAGGTTACTGGGGGTATATAGGAAGTACTGAGTATCATTACACGGGTTACTGGGGGTATATATAAGGTATTGAGTATGTTTACACAGTTTACTGGGGGTATATAGGATGTACTATCATTACACAGGTTACTGGGGGTATATAGAGGTAACCAGTATCATTACACTGGTTACTGGGGGTATATAGATGTACTAAGTATCATTACATGGGTTACTGGGGGTATATAGGAAGTACTGAGTATCATTACACGGGTTACTGGGGGTATATAGAGGTACTGAGTATCATTACACAGGTTACTGGGGTTATATAGGAGGTACTGAGTATCATTACACGGGTTACTGGGGTTATATAGGAGGTACTGAGTATCATTACACGGGTTACTGGGGGTATATAGAGGTACTGAGTATCATTACACGGGTTACTGGGGGTATATAGAGGTACTGAGTATCATTACACGGGTTACTGGGGGTATATAGGAGGTACTGAGTATCATTACACGGGTTACTGGGGGTATATAGGAAGTACTGAGTATCATTACACGGGTTACTGGGGGTATATAGGAGGTACTGAGTATCATTACACGGGTTACTGGGGGTATATAGGAGGTACTGAGTATCATTACACAGGTTACTGGGGGTATATAGGAGGTACTGAGTATCATTACACGGGTTACTGGGGGTATATAGGAGGTACTGAGTATCATTACACGGGTTACTGGGGGTATATAGGAGGTACTGAGTATCATTACACGGGTTACTGGGGGTATATAGGAGGTACTGAGTATCATTACACGGGTTACTGGGGGTATATAGGAGGTATTGAGTATCATTACACGGGTTACTGGGGGTATATAGGAGGTACTGAGTATCATTACACGGGTTACTGGGGGTATATAGAGGTACTGAGTATCATTACATGGGTTACTGGGGGTATATAGGAGGTACTGAGTATCATTACACAGGTTACTGGGGGTATATAGGAGGTACTGAGTATCATTACACGGGTTACTGGGGGTATATAGGAGGTACTGAGTATCATTACACGGGTTACTGGGGGTATATAGGAGGTACTGAGTATCATTACACGGGTTACTGGGGGTATATAGGAGGTACTGAGTATCATTACACGGGTTACTGGGGGTATATAGGAGGTATTGAGTATCATTACACGGGTTACTGGGGGTATATAGGAGGTATTGAGTATCATTACACGGGTTACTGGGGGTATATAGGTGGTTAGTGCCACCTGTGGGGGAGAAGGGTCCCTGGTGAGTGGGGCCGATGCCGCCTCCTCCCTTCATGCGCCAGCTCAGGCCCTCCGCTCTCTCCAAATCCTGTGAGGAGACAAAGATCCGCCGGTCTGAAACCAGAGGGCAGGGGTAGGAGGAGAGAGGTGGGGGAACCCGGGGGCACAGGGGGGGGGAGGTGGGGGTGCCCGGGGCACAGGTGGGAATGCCTGGGGCACCGGGGGCGGGGGGAGAGAGGAGAGGTGGGGGTGCCTGGGGCACAGGGGGGTGGGGGGGGGAGTGCACAGGGGGCAGAGGGAGAGAGGAGAGGTGGGAGTGCCTGGGGCACAGGGGGGTGGGGGGGGGGAGTGCACAGGGGGCAGAGGGAGAGAGGAGAGGTGGGAGTGCCTGGGGCACAGGGGGGTGGGGGGGGGGAGTGCACAGGGGGCAGAGGGAGAGAGGAGAGGTGGGAGTGCCTGGGGCACAGGGGGGTGGGGGGGGGGAGTGCACAGGGGGCAGAGGGAGAGAGGAGAGGTGGGAGTGCCTGGGGCACAGGGGGGTGGGGGGGGAGAGAGGAGAGGTGGGAGTGCTTGGGGCACAGGGGGGTGGGGGGGAGAGAGGTGAGGGTGCCCAGGGCACAGCGGGCGGACTCACTGCGGATGAAGACAGCACAGGATCGAACAACTGATCCACGTAGCTATCCAGTCTCGGCGTGGGACCCTGACCTGGGAACACAGAGTGTGAATGTATGAGAGTGAGTGTAAGAATGAGTGTGAGAGTGAGTGTGAGAATGAGTGTGAGAGTGAGAATGAGTGTGAGAGTGATTAACAATAAGAAAGATCGAAGTTAATGGGTGGGGAATAGCAAATAAAGCCTCGGAGGCAGACACCGGCAGAACAGGGCTCCGGCCGAGTGTGAGAGACTCCGTCCACGAACCCCCAATACTGCCTTTATCTTATGGCAAAAGTGTGAGTTTGATACCTATACGTATCGGGGACTATAGTTTTATTAAACAGTATTATACTATGCGTGTCTCCTACCACTATCTTCCCTACGTGGCATTCCCCGAGACGGAGGCTGAACTCTTCCACAAATACATTGTTCATTTGATGGGCGACCCAAATCCAAGACGACATCGCTGAAGGAATTTCCCGGTTCCGGTGAGGTCCAAGTTCCCCAAGACTGTTTCCTGATCCAATCATTGTTGGATAAATACTTTAATTCTTCATGTAGTTGCGAGTGCAAGACTGCCCACCCAGCGCTGGTACAGTCTGCACATACTCTCTGCGTGTTAACCCTTTCCCCTGCTGTGTGCGCCTTTGTTATCGTTTGGGACCCCCAATGATAATTACGGAAATTCCAGAGTCTCCACGATAACCTTCTTGAATCAAAAGCCCATGAGAGAAGAGAGAGAGACCATGTATGAGCTGCAGGTGGCCATACTGCATATGCACAGGGGCGTGGATATGGAAACATATTTTTACTTTTTGTTTCATTCTCTTTCTCTTTTTTTTCTCCTTCCCTCTTTTTTCTTCCTCTTTTTCACATCATTTTCTCTCTTTTGTTTTTCCTTTTCTTTTTTTCTTCTCTTCTCCTTACTGACATCTCTGTTCTGCTTCTTACTTCATCTTTTCTACACTCACTGTGCTAGATAATTAATTGACATCAGCTGTCTTTCACCTGGGTGGGAGGTATAACGATTCTTTACCTCCCCCACTTTGTCACTCCTTGAAAAAGCGCCATAGGGGGCCGTGAAACGCGTGGGAGGAGAGTTCACTCACTGTTCGTGTTTGTGTGTTTTATGTAGTCTAATAAAACTTTCATTTTCTCCTGCTGGTGAGTTCCCCATTTTTTCCTTGGAGCGGCTGTTTTGATCTATTTTTGTACCATTGAATCAAAACCCGTCTTTTCTTACATATCCAATAAGGTTTATACTAACCAATTCCACGTCTTTTGAAACAAAATTATTTATGAATTAGACAAACAATGAGTAATTAAGAGTCAGCAGTGTCGGATTTAAAATGGCGCCCTTAGACTAAGGTTCCGCTGGGGGCTGTTGCACGCGCGCCTTAGAATCAGGTGTTTAAATAATTAGTTCGATCTTCAGGTGTGAGTTTGGGAGGCCCCACCCTATATAAAGATCAGAAACTGTGCGAGTTTGGTCTTCACCATACAGGTGTGTGGAAACACGTCACGCCACGATCAAGAGAAATCTCTGAGGACCTCAGAAAAGAAGTTCTCGATGCTCATCAGTCAGGAAAGGGTTACAAAACCATTTATAAGGATTTGGGGCTCCACCAATCCACTGTCAGACAGATAGTCTACAAATTGAGAAAGTTGAAAACCACAGTCACTCTGCCCAGGAGCGGTCGTGCTACCAAAATCTCTCCAAGAACAAACCGGCAAATCATCCAAGAAGTCGCAAAGAGTAACATCCAAGGATTTACAGGCCACTCTCGCCTTGGCTAATGTGAGTGTTCATGACTCAACTATCAGAAAGAGACTGAACCAGGAGGAAACCACTGCTCTCTAAAAACAACATTGCTGCGCGTCTGAAGTTCGCCAAAGAGCACATAGATGATCCACAAGACTTCTGGAACAATGTTCTCTGGAGAGACGAGTCAAAGATAGAACTTGTTGACCTCAATGAGAAACGTTATGTTTGGCAAAAAATCAAACACTGCGTTCGAACAGAAGAATCTCATCCCAACTGTCATGTATGGTGGGGGGAGTGTGAAGGTTTGGGGATGCTTTGCTGCCTCAGGACCTGGACAGCTTGCCATCATTGGCACAACCGTGAATTCTGCATTGTATCAGAAGATTCTAGAGGAGAAGGTCAGGCCGTCGTCCGTGAGCTGAAGGGAAAGTGGGTCGTGCAGCAAGACAGTGATTCTAAACATACATTCCAGGCAAAAGGTGAGACATTCTGTGCTCATTTGCATGTCATTTCCCAGAATCCCTTGCTGCAGTGGAAGCACTGTATGCTAGTTGATAATGGATGAAAGGCGGGGTTGCAGACCTTTCTAAGACATATGAATGTGCTCACAAGTGATATTCTTTATTGGAGATTTTATATATATATATATATATATATATATATATATATATATATATATATATATATATATATATATATATATATATATATATATATATATATATATATATATATATATATATATATATACACACACACACACACACACAAACATACACGCCTGTACACATAATACGCACACACATCCTCTCACCTCCTGCTGCATACATGTCCTGATTGCCAGAAGCTCGGACACCCTGTGGCAGTGAAGGGGCCTGAATTGGGGGGGCCGGAGGAATCGCGAGATTCGCCCTGTGACACAGCAAATAAAGGAAAGACCCAAATAGTAACACAAACCCAAACGCAATATTGTTACGGAGAAACCACGCAAGCATTTCCAAACCCTTTAACCAAAAGTACCACAACAGCCATAACCAGAAACACCATCCCAAGCCAAGCCATAACCAAATCAATAATCAGAAACACCATCCCCATCCAACTATAACCAAATCAATAACCAGAAACACCATCCCAACCCAACTATAACCAAAAACACCATCCCAACCCAACTATAACCAAATCAATAACCAGATAAACCATCCCAACCCAACCAGAACCAAAGCAATAACCAGAAACACCATCCCAACCATAACAAAAGCAATATCCAGATACACCCTCCCAACCCCAACTATAACCAAATAAATAACCAGATAAACCATCCCAACCCCAACTACAACCAAATCAATAATCAGATACAACATCCCCACCCAACTATAACCAAATAACCAGAAACACCATCCCAACCCAACTATAACCAAAAACACCATCCCCACCCAACTATAACCAAATCAATAACCTGAAACACCATCCCCACCCAACTATAACCAAATCAATAACCAGAAACACCATCCCAACCCAACTATAACCAAAAATACCATCCCAACCCAACTATAACCAAAAACACCATCCCAACCCAACTATAACCAAAAATACCATCCCAACCCAACTATAACCAAATCAATAACCAGAAAACCATCCCAACCATAACAAAAGCAATATCCAGATACACCCTCCCAACCCCAACTATAACCAAATAAATAACCAGATAAACCATCCCAACCCCAACTACAACCAAATCAATAACCAGATACAACATCCCCACCCAACTATAACCAAATAACCAGAAACACCATCCCAACCCAACTATAACCAAAAACACCATCCCCACCCAACTATAACCAAATCAATAACCTGAAACACCATCCCCACCCAACTATAACCAAATCAATAACCAGAAACACCATCCCAACCCAACTATAACCAAAAATACCATCCCAACCCAACTATAACCAAAAACACCATCCCAACCCAACTATAACCAAAAATACCATCCCAACCCAACTATAACCAAATCAATAACCAGAAAACCATCCCAACCATAACAAAAGCAATATCCAGATACACCCTCCCAACCCCAACTATAACCAAATAAATAACCAGATAAACCATCCCAACCCCAACTACAACCAAATCAATAACCAGATACAACATCCCCACCCAACTATAACCAAATAACCAGAAACACCATCCCAACCCAACTATAACCAAAAACACCATCTCCACCCAACTATAACCAAATCAATAACCTGAAACACCATCCCCACCCAACTATAACCAAATCAATAACCAGAAACACCATCCCAACCCAACTATAACCAAAAACACCACCCCAACCCAACTATAACCAAAAACACCATCCCAACCCAACTATAACCAGAAACACCATCCCAACCAACTATAACCAAAAACACCATTCCAACCCAACTATAACCAAAAATACCATCCCAACCCAACTATAACCAAATCAATAACCAGAAACACCATCCCAACCATAACAAAAGCAATATCCAGATACACCCTCTCAACCCCAACTATAACCAAATAAATAACCAGATAAACCATCCCAACCCCAACTACAACCAAATCAATAACCAGATACAACATCCCCACCCATAACCAAATGTAGTGACCAAAAATGTCACTCCAGCCATAACCGAAAACACTACAGCAACCCCAGCCATAACCAAACCCATAACAAAACCACCCCAACCTTTCCCATAACCAACACAACACCCCTGCACCCCCCGGCAGTAACCAAACCCATAACAAAACCACCCAACCTTTCCTATAACCAAACCCATACCCAACACAACACCCTCGCACCCCGTGGCAGTAACCAAACCCATAACCGAAAACACCACCCCAACCCCAGCCATGACCAAACCCTTAACAAAAAATACCACCCACCCCAGCCGTAACCAAACCGATAACCAAAACTACCCCAGCCATAGCCAAACACACCACCCCAACCCCAGCCATAATTCCCCACATCTCATCAGACCCCGTACACTAATTGCCCCATTACTCACTTGTTCAGAGAAAGGGGAGCAGGCGGTGGTGGGGCAGGAGGGGGGGCCGGTGGCAGGACAGGAAGAGGGTATGCCGGACGTCCAAGCGGTAGTATAGGTGCGAGGTCCGGAGGGGGGTCTGGGATATACTGCTGGTCTCCAAAAGGGTACGTAAAGGTTTCTGAAAGAGGAGGGGGCGCTCCGTCCTCAACCTCAGCGATCACATCCAGCAAGAAGTCGCTTCCCACAAGGTCCAGCCACTGATCCCCGTCCAGGATGGAGACTGACCAGCCGCGGGGCAGCTCGGCCGCACCCCTGGGGCAGGAGGAGGACGGGGGGTACACACAATGTTACATTTCCCAATGAAAATAGATACAGTGTGACACCCACAGTATGACACACCCACAGAGTGACACCCACACACACCCACAGTGTGACACCCACAGTGTGACACCCACACACACAGAGTGACACCCACAGAGTGACACCCACACACACCCACAGTGTGACACCCACACACACCCACAGTGTGACACCCACACCCACCCACAGTGTGACACCCACACACACAGAGTGACACCCACAGTATGACACACCCACAGAGTGACACCCACACACACCCACAGTGTGACACCCACACCCACCCACAGTGTGACACCCACACACACAGAGTGACACCCACAGTATGACACACCCACAGAGTGACACCCACACACCCACATACTGTACAGTGTGACACCCACACCCACCCACAGTGTGACACCCACAGTGTGATACCCACACACACAGAGTGACACACACACACACATACAGTGTGACACCCACAGTGTGACACCCACACACACACACACATAATGTACAGTGTGACACCCACACCCACCCACAGTGTGACACCCACAGTGTGATACCCACACACACAGAGTGACACACACACATACAGTGTGACACCCACAGTGTGACACCCACACACACACACACATAATGTACAGTGTGACACCCACACCCACCCACATTGTGACACCCACAGTGTGATACCCACACACACAGAGTGACACACACATACAGTGTGACACCCACACACACCCACAGTGTGACGCCCACACACACAGAGTGACACCCACACACACCCACATTGTGACACCCACACACACACCTACAGTGTGACACCCACACCCACCCACAGTGTGACACCCACACACAAAGAATGACACCCACACACACACATACACACACAGTGTCACACCCACACACAAAGAATGACACACACACATATAGTGTGACACACCCACACACACAGAGTGAAACCCACACCTACAGTGACAACCACACAGTGACACACACTCATACACAGTGAGACCACACACACACACACACAGTGACACATCCACACAGAGTGACAATCACACACAGTGACACACAGAGTGACACACAGTGACACACACAGCCTCACCTGGACTGCAGCAGCCAGCCTGCAATCTGCTCCCCTGTTGTCCACGAGTCCAGCTCAGTAGAGAATCTCTCCTCTGTGCCAGAAAAAAAGGGATGGAGGAGAGAGAGGGTCAGCGAGAGAGGGAGACAGAGAGCAGGAGAGAGGGTCAGAGAGAGAGGGTCAGAGAGAGAGGGAGAGACAGTGAGACAGAGCAGGAGAGAGGGAGAGAGAGAGGGTCAGAGAGACAGCATGAAAGGGTGAGACAGTGTCAGAGCAAGGGAGAGACAGAATCAGAGAGAGAAACAGTGAGAGGGACAGAGAGAGTGAGAGGGACAGAGAGAGTGAGAGGGACAGAGAGAGTGAGAGGGACAGAGAGGGTGAGAGGGACAGAGAGAGTGAGAGGGACAGAGAGCGCGTGAGAAGGACAGAGAGAGTGAGAGGGACAGAGAGCGCGTGAGAAGGACAGAGAGAGTGAGAGGGACAGAGAGAGTGAGAGGGACAGAGAGAGTGAGAGGGTCAGAGAGAGTGAGAGGGACAGAGAGAGTGAGAGGGACAGAGAGAGTGAGAGGGACAGAGAGAGTGAGAGGGACAGAGAGCGCGTGAGAAGGACAGGTCAGGGAGAGAGCGATAGAGAAATTACAAGATAGAGATCAGGAGACGGGCGAGTTGGAGGCTTGAAGCGAAGGACACTGAGCGATCAGACCTCGGGGACATACAAGAGGTGATGGAGAGACGGGGGCACTGGGATACAAGTGTGGAGAAGCGGGCACAGGGCCGGATCACATGAGCAGGTGCCGGGAAGCCTGGGGCACAAGGTTTGCCAGGGGGCACCTCCTCACCATTGAAGGTGGACACATCCACCACCATCGTTCCTTTCCTCTCATTGGCCGTCCACTCCAGCATGGTGGGGGCATGGGCGCGGCAGGCTTCGGGGGTGCCCACTCCCTGGTGCCCAGCTCGGAGCAGCTTGTGCTGGCACATGGCTTTGTATCCCTCCAGTCCATGGTCAGACACATACCTGGGAGGGGGAGGAAGCAAGAGAAGATGAGAGCGCCCTACATACCACGGGCAGGACGTCACTCAGAACAAGACCACGGCTGCTATGCCCGGGCACCGCCGCTCTGGTCTCGAGCGTGGCGTCACTTACTTAAGGAGGGGCTTCTCCAGGGTGGGTGACGGGGTGAAACAGCAGAGCAGCGCGGAGAGGAGGAGCCATGCCCGCTGGCACTGACCCTCGTTGGCATTCTGCACCGTCAGGCTCGCCACCTGGCACAGCACCTCGTCCCGCAGCGAGGGCCGATGCAGGCACCGCTCCGCCAGGTAATTACCCAGAATCCTCTGCTGCCAGCTAGGCATGTCTGCGTCTCCCACGAACCGCAGGGCCTGGGGAGAGCAGGGCAGAGGGTGAGGGGGGGGTGGGGGTCTCAGGGCTTTCCGTGAGTACAGTGCTGTGTACACCCCCAGCTTCTCTCACCAGCTTGTACAGCTCCAGGGCTGCACCGTGGTCCTCCCGGGACACGCGTGTGTAAGGCTCCTGCAGGAGCTGCCCCAGGGGAGGCAGGTAAGGGTCCTGTGAGGGGACACAAAGGGGAGGCAGGTAAGGGTCCTGTGAGGGGACACAAAGGGGAGGCAGGTAAGGGTCCTGTGAGGGGACACAAAGGGGAGGCAGGTAAGGGTCCTGTGAGGGGACACATAGGGGAGGCAGGTACGGGTCCTGTGAGGGGACACATAGGGGAGGCAGGTAAGGGTCCTGTGAGGGGACACATAGGGGAGGCAGGTAAGGGTCCTGTAAGGGGACACAAAGGGGAGGCAGGTAAGGGTCCTGTAAGGGGACACAAAGGGGAGGCAGGTAAGGGTCCTTTGAGGGGACACATAGGGGAGGCAGGTAAGGGTAATGTGAGGGGACACATAGGGGAGGCAGGTACGGGTCCTGTGAGGGGACACATAGGGGAGGCAGGTAAGGGTCCTGTGAGGGGACACATAGGGGAGGCAGGTAAGGGTCCTGTGAGGGGACACAAAGGGGAGGCAGGTAAGGGTCCTGTGAGGGGACACAAAGGGGAGGCTGAATCTCAAACTGGGACCCGTCAGATACAGTGACACGGAAGCAACACGCCAGACACGTCACATCTGACACGGAAGCAACACGCCAGACACATGTCACATTTGACACGGAAGGGACACGCCGCACACATGGTGAAACAAACTGCAAACAAACTGAAATGTCCATGGACACGTCACATACAATATACCTGTATATACAGAGAGGAACGGGACCTATACCTGTATATACAGAGAGGAACGGGACCTATACCTGTATATACAGAGAGGAACGGGACCTATACCTGTATATACAGAGAGGAACGGGACCTATACCTGTATATACAGAGAGGAACGGGACCTATACCTGTATATACAGAGAGGAACGGGACCTATACCTGTATATACAGAGAGGAACGGGACCTATACCTGTATATACAGAGAGGAACGGGACCTATACCTGTATATACAGAGAGGAACGGGACCTATACCTGTATATACAGAGAGGAACGGGTCCTATACCTGTATATACAGAGAGGAACGGGTCCTATACCTGTATATACAGAGAGGAACGGGTCCTATACCTGTATATACAGGGAGGAACGGGACCTACTATACCTGTATATACAGAGAGGAACGGGACCTATAGCTGTATATACAGAGAGGAACGGGACCTATAGCTGTATATACAGAGAGGAACGGGACCTATACCTGTATATACAGAGAGGAACGGGACCTATACCTGTATATACAGAGAGGAACGAGACCTATACCTGTATATACAGAGAGGAACGGGACCTATAGCTGTATATACAGAGAGGAACGGGTCCTATACCTGTATATACAGAGAGGAACGGGACCTATACCTGTATATACAGAGAGGAACGGGTCCTATACCTGTATATACAGAGAGGAACGGGACCTATACCTGTATATACAGAGAGGAACGGGACCTATACCTGTATATACAGAGAGGAACGGGACCTATACCTGTATATACAGAGAGGAACGGGTCCTATACCTGTATATACAGAGAGGAACGGGTCCTATACCTGTATATACAGAGAGGAACGGGACCTATACCTGTATATACAGAGAGGAACGGGACCTATACCTATATATACAGAGAGGAACGGGACCTATACCTGTATATACAGAGAGGAACGGGTCCTATACCTGTATATACAGAGAGGAACAGGTCTTATACCTATATATACAGAGAGGAACGGGTCCTATACCTGTATATACAGAGAGGAACGGATCCTATACCTGTATATACAGAGAGGAACGGGACATATACCTGTATATACAGAGAGGAACGGGTCCTATACCTGTATATACAGAGAGGAACAGGTCCTATACCTGTATATACAGAGAGGAACGGGTCCTATACCTGTATATACAGAGAGAAGCGGGACCTATACCTGTATATACAGAGTGGAGTGGGACATATACCGGTATATATAGAGTATACCTAAATATAGAGGACACGCATAACATGTATGTGCTCCCATGACACGCGTGTGCGGGATACAGACCTTGAAGTGTGCCTGGATAAAGCTGGAGAAGGGGAAATGGTCGATGTCGGGAGGGAGAGCCGGGACAGGCTGAGCCTTGACCTGCGGAGGGGACACCTCCGTAATACGGGTACTCTGGGCATGGTTCCGTACTGTGGGGGGAACACAGGCAACATCAAGGACCCCTCCTCTAATACAGAGACAAGCACACAGCCCCCTCCCCTTATACAGAGGCAAGCACACAGCCCCCTCTTATACAGAGACAATCACACCGCCCCCTCAACCTTATACAGAGACAATCACACAGCCCCCTCCTCTTATACAGAGACAATCACACTGCCCCCTCCTCTAATACAGAGACATAATCACACAGCCCCCTCCCCTTATACAGAGACAATCACACAGCCCCTTCCTCTATATAAGAGGAGGGGGCTGTGTGATTATGTCTCTGTATTAGAGACAAGCACACAACCCCTCCTCTTATACAGAGACAAGCACACAGCCCATCCCCTTATACAGAGACAATCACACAGCCCCATCCTCTATATAAGAGGAGGGGGCTGTGTGATTATGTCTCTGTATTAGAGACATGCACACAACCCCTCCTCTTATACAGAGACAAGCACACAACCCGTCCTCTTATACAGAGACAAGCACACAGCCCCTCCCCTTATACAGAGACAAGCACACAGCCCCATCCTCTAATACAGAGACATAATCACACAGCCCCCTCCTCTAATAGAGGCAAGCACACAGCCACCTCCCCTTATACAGAGGCAAGCACACACACCCCTCCTCTTATACAAAGATATAAATCACACAGCCCCTCCTCTTATACAGAGAAATAATAACACAGCCCCCACCTCTTATACAGAGAAATAATAACACAGCCCCCTCCTCTAATACAGAGACAATCACCCAGCCCCTTCCCCTTATACAGATATAAATCACACAGCCCCCTCCCCTTATACAGAGACAATCACACAGCCCCCTCCCCTTATACAGAGAAATAATAACACAGCCCCCTCCTCTTATACAGAGAAATAATCACACAGACCCCTCCCCTTATACAGAGACAATCACACAGCCCCCTCCCCTTATACAGAGATATAAATCCCCCAGCCCCCTCTTCGTATTATTACTCGGTCAGTATTGGACCCTTACTCACCCTGTGCTGAGTTCAGGACCGCAGCGAGTTCTGCCGGGATATCCAACTGTGCCAGGTCCTGTCCGAGAGAGAACAGTGTCATCCGGCGCCAGGACGTGACACTGCGCACAGCACCCCCAAAATCAGACACCCCGCGGGGGATTCCCACAAACCATGCTCCCACAGCGCAGGGTTAATCCTGACATACGTGTCACGTGTGCGGTGATCATACAGGTGTAATCAAACACATACCTCAGCTTAGCGTGTCAGGGGTCAAAGCTCGAGACATCCTCACCCAGCAATGGGGGTACCCCAACCCCGCTCCCCCCTCCCAATCCCAAGGACACCCGAGGGGGAGAGGGAGATGCAGGGGGAGGGGAGAGAGGGGAGATGCAGGGGGGGGGGGAAGATAGGGAGATGCAGGGAGAGGGAGATGCAGGGAGAGGGGTGCAGGGAGAGGGAAGATAGGGAGATGTAGGGAGAGGGAGATGCAGGGAGAGGGGGATGCAGGGAGAGGGAAGAGAGGGGGATGCAGGGAGATGGAAGAGAGGGGGATGAAGGGAGAGGGAAGAAGGGAAAGGGGGAGATGCTGGGTGAGAGACAAATAAAGGCCTCTTGTGGTGGCAATGGGGGGATGCTGTTGGACCTCCTGTGGTAGTAATGGGGGGAGGGGGGGGCGGTTGGACCTCCTGAGATGGTAATGGAGGGGGGAGGTCGTTGGACCTCCTGTGGTAGTAATGGAGGGGGGGGGGGTTGGACCTCCTGTGGTGGTAATGGGGGAGGCGGTTGGACCTCCTATGGTAGTAATGGGGGGGGGTTGGACCTCCTGTTGTGGTAATGGGGGATGCGGTTGGACCTCCTGTGGTGGTAATGGGGGTGGGGGGGCGGTTGGACCTCCTGTGGTGGTAATGGGGGTGGGGGGGCGGTTGGACCTCCTGTGGTGGTAATGGGGGTGGGGGGGCGGTTGGACCTCCTGAGATGGTAATGGAGGGGGGAGGTCGTTGGACCTCCTGTGGTAGTAATGGGGGGGGGGGGTTGGACCTCCTGTGGTGGTAATGGGGGAGGCGGTTGGACCTCCTGTGGTGGTAATGGGGGTGGGGGGGCGGTTGTACCTCCT
>NC_134504.1:6283275-6286479 GCF_040206685.1 Ascaphus truei
CTCACTATACCCCCTCTGCCCCTCCTTACATCTTACCCTAATATCTCACTATACACTCCTCTGCCCCTCCTTACATCTCACCCTAATATCTCACTATACCCTCCTCTGCCCCTCCTTACATCTCACCCTAATATCTCACTATACCGTCCCCTGCCCCTCCTTACATCTCACCCTAATATCTCACTATACACTCCTCTGCCTCTCCTTACATCTCACCTTAATATCTCACTACACTCTCCTCTGCCCCTCCTTACATCTCACCCTAATATCTCACTATACCCTCCTCTGCCCCTCCTTACATCTCACCCTAATATCTCACTATACCCTCCTCTGCCCCTCCTTACATCTCACCCCTAATATCTCACTATACCCTCCTCTGCCCCTCCTTACATCTCACCCTAATATCTCACTATACCCTCCTCTGCCCCTCCTTACATCTCACCCCTAATATCTCACTATACCCTCCTCTGCCTCTCCTTACATCTCACCTTAATATCTCACTACACTCTCCTCTGCCCCTCCTTACATCTCACCCTAATATCTCACTATACCCTCCTCTGCCCCTCCTTACATCTCACCCCTAATATCTCACTATACCCTCCTCTGCCCCTCCTTACATCTCACCCTAATATCTCACCATACCCTCCTCTGCCCCTCCTTACATCTCACCCTAATATCTCACTATATCCTCCTCTGCCCCTCCTTACATCTCACCCTAATATCTCACTATACCCTCCTCTGCCCCTCCTTACATCTCACCCTAATATTTCACTATACCCTCCTCTGCCCCTCCTTACATCTCACCTTAATATCTCACTATACTGTACCCTCCTCTGCTCCTCCTTACATCTCACCCTAATATCTCACTATACCCTCCTCTGCCCCTCCTTACATCTCCCCCTAATATCTCACTATACCCTCCTCTGCCCCTCCTTACATCTCCCCCTAATCTCTCACTATACCCTCCTCTGCTCCTCCTTACATCTCACCCTAATATCTCACTATACCCCCCTCTGCCCCTCCTTACATCTCACCCTAATATCTCACTATACCCTCCTCTGCCCCTCCTTACACCTCCCCCTAATCTCTCACTATACCCTCCTCTGCCCTCCTTACATCTCACCCTAATTTCTCGTATACACCTGCCTGACTCTGCTCAAGGATGTCTTCTCTCTACCCCCTTTGTATCTAAAGCCCTCTCCCGCCTAAACCCTCTCACTGACTGCCCCACACCTCTGGAATGCCCTTCCCCTCAATATCCGACCAGCCCCCTCTCTATCCACCTCTAAGACCCACCTCGGTAACGCAGCATATGGGCAGCTCCGTGGCTGATACTATACACCTCATATATCGACCTTGGCCCCCTGCAGACGCACTTACCAGAACGCCTTCCTCCTGTCTCTGTACGTCTTCCTACTTAAGAATTAAAGTGTAAGCTCTGCGGGGCAGGGACCCCTTTTCCTAATGTTACTTTATAACTGAAGCGCTTATCCCCCATTACGTGTTATATTATTATGTCCCGTGTGTCACTGCTGTGACGCGCTGTATACAGGATCTCGCTATATAAAGATATACATACCGTACATATACATATAGACCGGTGCAGTATACACAGGTATATACCGCCCTCTCACCTGGCAGAGCCTGCGATGAATAGAAGGGATTTTGGAGATGAGAAAAAACGGCCCCAAACTGCACCTGTGTGTGCTTCAGCCTCTTATAGCGCCTCCTGCAGGGGGGTACAGGGAGTGAGGGGGAGATTGGGGGTACAGGGAGTGAGGGAGAGATTGGGGAGATACAGGGAGTGAGGGAGAGATTGGGGGGTACAGGGAGTGAGGGGGAGATTGGGGGGTACAGGGAGTGAGGGGAGATTGGGTGTACAGGGAGTGAGAGGATGATTGGTGGGTTGAGGGAGTGAGGGGAAAGTTTGGGGGTACAGGGAGTGAGGGGTTGATTTGGGGGGTACAGGGAGTGAGGGGATGATTGGGGAGTACAGGGAGTGAGGGGAAAGTTTGGGGGGTACAGGGAGTGAGGAGTTGATTGGGGGGGTACAGGGAGTGAGGGGATGATTGGGGGGGTACAGGGAGTAAGGGGATGATTGGGGGGTACAGGGAGTGAGGGAGTGATTGGTGGGGTACAGGGAGTGAGGGAGTGATTGGGGGGTATAGGGAGTGAGGGGGTGATTGGGGGGTATAGGGAGTGAGGGAGTGATTGGGGGTACAGGGAGTGAGGGGGTGATTGGGGGTACAGGGAGTGAGGGAGTGATTGGGGGTACAGGGAGTGATAGGGGGTACAGGGAGTGAGGGAGTGATTGGGGGTACAGGGAGTGAGGGAGTGATTGGGGTACAGGGAGTGAGGGGTTGATTGGGAGTGAGGGAGTGATTGGGAGATACAGGGAGTGAGGAGAGACTGGGGGGTACAGGGAGTGAGGCAGAGATTGGGGGGTACAGGGAGTGGGGATGATTGGGGGGTACAGGGAGTGGAGGATGATTGGGGGGTACAGGGAGTGAGGGGAAAGTTTGGGTGGTACAGGGAGTGAGGGAAAGTTTGGGGGGTACAGGAGTGAGGGGATGATTGGGGGGGGTACAGGGAGTGAGGGGGTGATTGGGGGGGTACAGGGAGTGAGGGTATGATTGGGGGTACAGGGAGTGAGGGAGTGATTGGGGGTACAGGGAGTGAGGGACTGATTGGGGGGTACAGGGAGTGAGGGGGTGATTGGGGGGTACAGGGAGTGAGGGAGTGATTGGGGGGTATAGGGAGTGAGGGGTGATTGGGGGGGTTGCCCACCTGGCTGGTGCCCCCTGACATGCGCCTGGATGACGGTGATTTTGCGCCGGTACTCCTGGAAGTTCTTGCGGTTCAGGAAGCCGCGCAGTTTTTCTGCAGGGTGAGCGCGGCGTGACTCTGCGTCGCCTCCCAGCGGCTACGGAGCAAATCTCTGCCCCGCTCCTTCAGGAAGACCTGCGGAGGCACCCCGGCGTCGTGTCACCGCGCTGACCTCTGAAGTGGGATCCCCGGTCACTGGATATCACCAACCCGTACAGCCATCTACAACCAAATGCCCTTACTCCCCCCTCCCTGACGCTCTTAATTCCTGGGATCAGGCAGCGGGGCGTCTTATCTCTGGTTATAAAACCTGCCTATATATATATATATACTAGCTGAGAGCCCCGGCGTTGCCCGGGATGTTTGTGGTGTGGGTGT
>NC_134504.1:6286679-6318038 GCF_040206685.1 Ascaphus truei
GGGGAAGGAAGGAAGGAGGGGGAAGGAAGGAAGGAGGGGGAAGGAAGGAAGGAGGGGGAAGGAAGGAGGGGGAAGGACGGAAGGAGGGGAAGGAAGGAGGGGGGGAAGGAAGGAAGGAGGGGGGGAAGGAAGGAAGGAGGGGGGGAAGGAAGGAAGGAGGGGGGGAAGGAAGGAAGGAGGGGGGGAAGGAAGGAAGGAGGGGGGGAAGGAAGGAAGGAGGGGGGGAAGGAAGGAAGGAGGGGGGGAAGGAAGGAAGGAGGGGGGGAAAGGAAGGAAGGAAGGAGGGGGGAAAGGAAGGAAGGAGGGGAAGGAAGGAAGGAGGGGGGAAGGAAGGAAGGAAGGAGGGGGGGAAAGGAAGGAAGGAGGGGGGGAAAGGAAGGAAGGAGGGGGGAAGGAAGGAAGGAGGGGGGAAGGAAGGAAGGAAGGAGGGGGGGAAGGAAGGAAGGAGGGAGGGGGAAGGAAGGAGGGGGAAGGAAGGAAGGAGGGGGAAGGAAGGAAGGAGGGAGGGAGGGGGAAGGAAGGAGGGAGGGAGGGGAAGGAAGGAGGGAGGGAGGGGGAAGGAAGGAGGGAGGGGAAGGAAGGAAGGAGGGAGGGGGAAGGAAGGAAGGAGGGGGAAGGAAGGAAGGAGGGGGGAAGGAAGGAAGGAAGGAGGGGGAAGGAAGGAGGGGGGAAGGAAGGAAGGAAGGGGGAAGGAAGGAAGGAAGGAAGGGGGGAAGGAAGGAAGGAGGGGGGGAGGAAGGAAGGAGGGGTGGGGAGGAAGGAAGGAGGGGGAAGGAAGGAGGGAGGGGGAAGGAAGGAGGGAGGGGAAGGAAGGAGGGGGAAGGAAGGAGGGAGGGGAAGGAAGGAAGGAGGGAGGGGGAAGGAAGGAAGGAGGGAGGGGAAGGAAGGAAGGAGGGAGGGGAAAGGAAGGAAGGAGGGAGGGGGAAGGAAGGAGGGGGAAGGAAGGAGGGGGAAGGACGGAAGGAGGGGAAGGAAGGAGGGGGGGAAGGAAGGAAGGGGGAAGGAGGGGGGAAGGAAGGAAGGAGGGGGGAAGGAAGGAAGGAGGGGGGGGAAGGAAGGAAGGAGGGGGGGAAGGAAGGAAGGAGGGGGGGAAAGGAAGGAAGGAGGGGGGGAGGAAGGAAGGAAGGAGGGGGGGAGGAAGGAAGGAAGGAAGGAAGGAGGGGGGAAGGAAGGAAGGAGGGGGGGAAGGAAGGAAGGAGGGGGGGAAGGAAGGAGGGGGGGAAGGAAGGAGGGGGGGAAGGAAGGAAGGAGGGGGGAAGGAGGAAGGAGGGGGGGAAGGAAGGAAGGGGGGAAGGAAGGAAGGAGGGGGGGAAGGAAGGAAGGAGGGGGGGAAGGAAGGAAGGAGGGAGCGGGGGGAAGGAAGGAAGGAGGGGGGGAAGGAAGGAAGGAGGGGGGAAGGAAGGAAGGAGGGGGGGAAGGAAGGAAAGAGGGGGGAAGGAAGGAAGGAAGGAGGGGGGAAGGAAGGAAGGAGGGGGGGGAAGGAAGGAAGGAGGGGGGGGAAGGAAGGAGGGGGGAGGAAGGAAGGAGGGGGAGGAAGGAAGGAGGGGGAAGGAAGGAGGTGGGGAAAGGAAGGAAGGAAGGGAAGGAAGGAGGGGGGAAGGAGGGGGGGAAGGAAGGGAAAGGGGGGAGGAAGGAAGGAAGGAGGGGGGGGAGGAAGGAAGGAAGGAAGGAAGGAGTGGGGGAGGAGGGAAGGAGGGAAGGAAGATGGGGGGAAGGAAGGAAGGAAGGGAGAGGGGGGAGACAAGGGCTGAGTACTGATCAAAGTTACTGCATTCACCCATCTCAGCGAACATGCTTTTATACCAACAATGCCAACGCATAGCCTATTATAAAGCGACAAATTACACATAAAGAGGGGCAGCCATCTTAATTGCAAGCTGCTAAAAATAAGTGTGTTCCCCCTCAAGTGGCTTCGGTTACTTCCAGACCACAGAGCATTAGTCCAGCTCTTGTGATGTCACCCGTCGCACAGCGCCTCTAAGCACCCGAACACGCCCGCGCCCGGGACAGAGGCCAGCCGCAGAGGGTTAAGGAGAGGCGGGAGCCCTGCCCAGGAAAGCTGCAGGGCCCAAACCAGACGAGCTGGTTTCTGTGCCAGTCAGGACCTGCCCCGGGGCAAATACTCTGCGGGCAGAGCCACCCGGGCACAGGCAATTAACCCCTCCAACGCTGTGATTACGGGGAGGTGCTCTGAAAAGCATGCAGCTAGCAGACGAGAGGGGGTACGGGGGGGGGGGGGGGGGGAGGACGTGACCAATCTAGTGAGTGTCGGGGTTGCAGCTCTGGGGCTGGGTGTAAGGGGCTCAGTGAGGTTAGAAGGAAACTGCTCATTGGGTAGGAAAAAATAAATAAATATGCCAGCCAATCAGGAGCTCTGAATGCCTACCGAACTCACACCTCTGTGACCAATCACAGAGCTCCGAGAGACGTACTGAACTCACCTCTCTGACCAATCACAGAGCTCTGGGAGCTTTTATTATCTGGGATGTGAAACCTCAACTGTCCCCGTGGCTGTATCATGAAAAAAACTCCCCATATTAAACACAGCCGCTGCCCCCTAAAATGTCCCCAAATTAAGCCACAGCCCCCCTAAAAATTCCTCTAATAAAACAGCTGCACCCCCTAATCTTCCCATATTAAACAGTCGGCCCCTAAAGACACCCCCGTATTAAACAGTCCCCCCAAAATCTCCCAGTAATAAACTAAGCTACCTCTCCCCCCCCCCCCCCCCGGTTTCCCTTTATCCTAACCCTTTCACTGCCAGAGGGGCCTGCGCTGTGGCTGCATCTCTGGCACACAAACGGTTATCCAATTAACGGTGTGATGTCCACCACAGGGATAACTGCTTGCGGTGAAGCTGCTGACCTCTGAAGTGGGACACCCAGTGTCATTAGACAGCTCCTAGCTAGCGGTCACCTTCCCATAACAGACAGGCTTTGAGATTTGTATGAACAACTAACACAGCTCGTGTCCGAACACTTCCCAGGGGAGGCGGGGGCTAACCCCAGGGAGCGGGGACCCCGCTAATCCCAGGGAGCGGGGACCCCGCTAATCCCAGGGAGCGGGGACCCCGCTAATCCCAGGGAGCGGGGACCCCGCTAATCCCAGGGAGCGGGGACCCCGCTAATCCCAGGGAGCGGGGACCCCGCTAATCCCAGGGAGCGGAGGACCCCGCTAATCCCAGGGAGCGGGGACCCCGCTAATCCCAGGGAGCGGGGACCCCGCTAATCCCAGGGAGAGGAGGACCCCGCTAATCCCAGGGAGAGGAGGACCCCGCTAATCCCAACTCAGAGGGGACTGAAACATCGGGAACAGGGAGGACCTCACAGTGAAAGCTCACTGGCAGGGAAGGGGTTACACGGCGGGGGGCTCCGCGGGCCCCTGCGGGCGAGGACCCCGTGTCCTTACCTTGTTGAACTGGAAGAGGTCCCGTTTGAGCCGCTCTCTCACCGAGTCGTGTCCGGAGCGCAGGAAACGTTTCATATCCGCAGCCCGGCCTGCAACACACAGCGGGGGGCAGTGTTAGGGGAGCGGGGACCCCGGCCCCTACAGGGAGGAAGGAGGGGGTACCCAGCACCTACATGGGGTGAGGGATGCTCCCAGAACGTGGGGCCAGTCCTCCCTGCGGCGAGCGGGCACAGTATTGAGCGCTGGGGTAGGTGTGAGCAAACATACGTTAATTGTTAACCTGATGCCGCCTGCAGCACCGAGAACCTTTACCCTAAGCCAACAGCAAGACACAGGCGCACAGCGCACAGCCAACAGCAAGACACAGGCGCACAGCCAACAGCAAGACACAGGCGCACAGCCAACAGCAAGACACAGGCGCACAGCGCACAGCCAACAGCAAGACACAGGCGCACAGCCAACAGCAAGACACAGGCGCACAGCGCACAGCCAACAGCAAGACACAGGCGCACAGCCAACAGCAAGACACAGGCGCACAGCCAACAGCAAGACACAGGCGCACAGCGCACAGCCAACCGCAAGACACAGGCGCACAGCGCACAGCCAACCGCAAGACACAGGCGCACAGCCAACAGCAAGACACAGGCGCACAGCCAACAGCAAGACACAGGCGCACAGCGCACAGCCAACCGCAAGACACAGGCGCACAGCCAACAGCAAGACACAGGCGCACAGCCAACCGCAAGACACAGGCGCACAGCCAACCGCAAGACACAGGCGCACAGCCAACAGCAAGACACAGGCACACAGCGCACAGCCAACAGCAAGACACAGGCGCACAGCGCACAGCCAACAGCAAGACACAGGCGCACAGCGCACAGCCAACAGCAAGACACAGGCGCACAGCGCACAGCCAACAGCAAGACACAGGCGCACAGCGCACAGCCAACAGCAAGACACAGGCGCACAGCGCACAGCGCACAGCAAGACACAGGCGCACAGCGCACAGCCAACCGCAAGACACAGGCGCACAGCGCACAGCCAACCGCAAGACACAGGCGCACAGCCAACAGCAAGACACAGGCGCACAGCGCACAGCGCACAGCAAGACACAGGCGCACAGCCAACAGCAAGACACAGGCGCACAGCGCACAGCCAACAGCAAGACACAGGCGCACAGCCAACAGCAAGACACAGGCGCACAGCCAACAGCAAGACACAGGCGCACAGCGCACAGCCAACAGCAAGACACAGGCGCACAGCCAACAGCAAGACACAGGCGCACAGCCAACACCAAGAGACAGGCGCACAGCGCACAGCCAACACCAAGAGACAGGCGCACAGCACCGAGAACATTTACCCTCAGCCAACACCAAGAGACAGGCGCACAGCGCACAGCCAACACCAAGAGACAAGCGCACAGCACCGAGAACCTTTACCCTCAGCCAACAGCAAGACACAGGCGCACAGCGCACGGCCAACACCAAGAGACAGGCGCACAGCACCGAGAACCTTTACCCTCAGCCAACAGCAAGACACAGGCGCACAGCGCACGGCCAACAGCAAGACACAGGCGCACAGCACAGCGCCGACACAGGTGCACAGCGCCGAGACAGGTGCACAGCCAACAGCAAGACACAGCGCACAGCGCCGACACAGGCGCACAGCGCCGAGACAGGTGCACAGCCAACAGCAAGACTGGCGCATAGCGCAGAGACAGGCGCACAGTACAGCCAACAGCAAGAGACCGCCGAGACAAGCACACAGCACAGCCAACAGCAAGACACAGGCGCACAGCGCTGAGAGGCGCACAGTGCAGAGACAGGCGCACAGCACAGCGCCGAGACAGGCACACAGCACAGCCAACAAGCAAGACACAGGCGCACAGCGCCGAGACAGGCGCACAGCCAACAGGAAGACTGGCGCATAGCGCAGAGACAGGCGCACAGTACAGCCAACAGCAAGAGACCGCCGAGACAAGCACACAGCACAGCCAACAGCAAGACACAGGCGCACAGCGCTGAGAGGCGCACAGTGCAGAGACAGGCGCACAGCACAGCGCCGAGACAGGCACACAGCACAGCCAACAGCAAGACACAGGCGCACAGCGCCGAGACAGGCGCACAGCAACAAGACAGGCGCACAGCGCCGAGACAGGCGCACAGCGCCGAGACAGGCGCACAGCACCGAGACAGGCGCACAGCACCGAGACAGGCGCACAGCAGGAGAGAAGAAGGCCGGGAACAGCCCCCAGTGCATGGACTGGAGGGCAAATACATGTACAGCATTAACACCTTCATTGCCAGAGGGGCCTGAAACCCAAATAGGATTTACACACACACCAAGTTAACTCAGTCACTGCTAGTGAGCACTTGCAGCCACAGTGGGGGAGGGGAGCGGCCTGCACGAGGGGGGGGGGGGTGGGGGGCGCGTTATATGGAACAATGCGGCGGTCTCGTCTCCCCGGTAACACCAGCATGTTTCCAAACAATGAAAGGAACGCACAGGGGGGCACGTCCTGGAGAGACCGAGATGGCAAGAGCGTGAGCGAGACAGACAGACACAGACAGCGAGAGGCAGAGAGTGCGACACACACACACACACACCTCTCCGATGTGAGACACACACACACACCTCTCTGATGTGAGACACACACACACACACCCCTCTCCGATGTGAAACAGGTGCACAGGCTTTGCGGTGATGCGGTGCGGGTGCTGGCAGGCAGCCAGGGACTCACACGGGTTTCTGGGTGTGTTCCCACACTCAGCGTGTAGGAGGAGAGCTGGGAGAGGCTGAAACTGTGTGACCCGCACAGCAGCATCCTGAACAGGTGGGGGGGGGGGGGGGCAGGATGAGCCCCTGAGAGACGCCCGCAGGACCCTTTAAAAGCACACACCCCCTCCCCCCCCCTCTCCCCAGAAGCCAGAGATCAGATCCTATGCATGTCTATGTTTGGGTATACAGCGCCCTCCACATACACAGCGCTGTACTGCCGGGATACACACGACATCCTGGGAATAAGCGCCTCATACATCAGAGCAAACATTGGGAAAAGGAGTCCCTGCCCCACAGAGCTTGCAATCTAAGTCAGGGGCGCTCAACTTCAGTCCTCAATCCCTCACCAACAGGTCAGGCTTTCAGGATATGCCAGCTTCAGCACAGGTGGCGTCCATCAGTCCCTGCTTCAGCACAGGTGGCTCCCATCAGTCCCAGCATCAGCACAGGTGGCGTTCATCAGTCCCTGCTTCAGCACAGGTGGCTCCCATCAGTCCCTGCTTCAGCACAAGTGGCGTTCATCAGTCCCAGCTTCAGCACAGGTGGCTCCCACCAGTCCCTGCTTCAGCACAGGTGGCTCCCATCAGTCCCAGCTTCAGCACAGGTGGCTCCCATCAGTCCCTGCTTCAGCACAGGTGGCTCCCATCAGTCCCAGCGAAAGCACGGGTGGCTCCCATCAGTCCCTGCTTCAGCACAGGTGGCTCAGTGACTGAGCCACCTGTGCTGAAGCAGGGATATCGTAAAAACCTGACCCGTCAGGGGGCTTGAGCTGTTAGTATAAATGGTCCCATCTTGTCCCCTGAGCCAATCCTGCTTTTTAAAAAACAAAAACGTGTAAAAAAGGATTTTCCGTCTCTAGTTTGAGGTTACCATGGTAACTGTTACACCGCCGCAGTTTAATCTCCCGGTCACCCGACATTTCCAACGCTGACATCTCCTGAACGGAGCGCCGCACGCTCAAAATAATAATATAAAAAATTTAAAAAAAGGCGTTGGAAAGGGGCGCGGAGAGATCTCGCAAATCCGTCTGTAGCGATATCCCCCGCACGTTAAAATCCCGCTGTGTGAGTCACTTCTAGGGGACGCCCCCCGTCTGTCCGAGTAATACTCAGGAGAGGAAGCAGGAGGTCGTGCGGCAATAGGGTCGGTCGTTAGCCGACCCGCCGGAGACGCGAAGGTGGGAGAGAGCAGCGCCCTGCAGGAAGAGGAGCGAGAGGGAATCCGGACTTTAGGGACGTCTGGGTTCTTTGTGCAGCCTGGGCTCAGAAAAGCAGATGAAAAAGGGGCAGAGAGACAACGGTAGGGAGATAACGGGAACGGGAGAGAGCGACAAGCAGTAAAATGTATGGGAAGTGCGGAGCACGCAGACAGGGGCCCACACAGGACTGGGGCCCCATGGGGAGCAGGGGGGGCCCCCCAGGGGAGCAAGAGACACAAGGGAGCAGGCAAGGCAGGGGGGGTCCCCAGGGGAGCAGGGAAGGCAGCCCCCCCCCCAGGGGAGCAAGAGGTGCAGGGGGGAGGGTCCAGGGGGAGCAAGGAGGTCAGCTCAATGCACTATAACCCTGTCAGTGCCAGAGGAGCCCGGCACACGTCGGGGCAGCGAAGGGGGACGATTCATATCGCCAGTTTGGTCGCCAAGAAGCCAACCTTCAGCCCCAAACATGAACGCCGCGCAGGGATGTGGGACAGACATGTCACCTCTCGCAGCATCGTCTCTCGCTCTGGGTCCGGGGAGTTTAATATGGCGGCGAGGTGTTTAACACAGGAGAGCTGGGAGCTCACCTGCCCCCTGACCTGCGCAGCACCTGCTGGGACCGGCTCGGACAGACCCCGGCACATCACAACATTTAACCCCTTGCACACCAACTTATAACCCTACTTGAATCCTGCCAACCACATAACACCTTGTACAGAACTGGATTAAAAACTGGCTGAAGGACAGACAACAGAGGGCTGTCATAAATGGAACTTTTTCAGGTTGGGCTAAAGTCGTGAGTGGAGTACCTCAGGGATCGGTACTGGGACCCCTGCTTTTTAACTTGTTTATTAATGACCTTGAGGTTGGCATCGAGAGCAAAGTCTCCATCTTTACTGATGATACTAAATTGTGTAAGGTAATAGAATCAGAGCAGAATGTAATTTCTCTTCAGAAGGACTTGGAGGGACTGGAAACTTGGGCAGGTAAATGGCAGATGAGGGTTAATACCGATAAATGTAAGGTTATGCATTTGGGAAGCAAGAATAAAAAGGCGACTTACAAATTAAATGGAGATATATTGGGGGAATCCTTGTTGGAGAAGGATTTAGGAGTGCTTGTAGACAGCAGGCTTAGCAATAGTGCCCAATGTCATGCAGTAGCTGCAAAGGCAAACAAGATCTTATCTTGCATCAAACGGGCAATGGATGGAAGGGAAGTAAACATAATTATGCCCCTTTACAAAGCATTAGTAAGACCACACCTTGAGTATGGTTTGGGCACCAATCCTAAGAAAAGACATTATGGAACTAGAGAAAGTTCAGAGAAGAGCCACCAAATTAATAAAGGGGATGGACAATCTGATTTATGAGGAGAGGCTAGCTAGGTTAGATTGATTAACATTAGAAAAGAGGTGTCTAAGAGGGGATATGATAACTATATACAAATATATTCGGGGACAATACAAGGAGCTTTCAAAAGAACTATTCATCCCAAGGGCAGTACAAAGGACTCGGGCCACCCCTTAAGGATGGAGGAAAGGAGATTTCACCAGCAACAAAGGAAAGGGTTCTTTACAGTAAGGGCAGTTACAGTGTGGGATTCATTCCCCATGGAGACTGATGGCAGATACAATAGATATCTTCAAAAAAAGGTTGGACATGTTTTTAGAAAGGAAAGGTATACAGGCAAGGTAGGATACACCAAATAAGTAAACATGGGAAGGACGGTGATCCAGGGAGTAATCTGATTGCCATTATCTGGAGTCGGGAAGGAATTTATTTTTCCCCTTATGAGATATCATTGGATGATGTGTCACTGGGGTTTGTGTTTACTTCCTCTGGATCAATATACAGTACTGCAAGTACGGATATAGGATAAAGTATCTGTCGTCTAAATTTAGCATAGGCTGAACTTGGACGTATGTCTTTTTTCAACCTTATCTACTATGTAACTATGCAGCAGAGCTTGCGATGGATCCAGCAACGAGCATTGTAGGGGTTAATGGCCGTTATTGCACATGGGCCAGATTATCAAAGCAGAGATATCCTTAAAACCTGACCTGTTGGTGGCCCTTGAGGACTGGAGTTGGCCACTCCTGTCTTAAGAGCGTTTGCTCTTTAGAACAGGGGGAACGCCTCCCGACGCATGCGCCGCCCTTACCCCTGCGCGGATAAAGAACATTGTAAAGTGGCGCAGATTGATGGCTAGCAATTCAGCTGTGGGATAGTTCTGCCAGTGTGCCAGGCATCGCCAGCCCTGAAGGTGTTCAATGGAACACACAACTGGGCTGTAACCCGCCAGGACAGACACACAATGTGACCCGCCAGGACAGACACACAATGACTAAATAGTGTGTGCATGTCACAGACACATTATGATATAGGCGGCAGTCTACCAGGACACTGCATGTCGGGGGGTGGTGTGTATGTGTGTGTCTCATATTAAACACACCTACATTTACTAGGTACGAAGGTAAAACGCCTATTTCCCGTGTAATGAGCACGTACCTCCCGCAGCGTATCTGGGACTCACTGACATAATACAGCGACATCAATTTAGTTCGCATCAGTTGATTGTGTACATTGTGCTTCTTATATAGTGTTACTCTACAGAACAGACCTACAATCGCGCACTCTCATTGGGGATTGAGAGAAATATATAAAAGATTTGATGAAAAATAGAAGGGGTCCCTTCTTTCCGAAACACTGTACGTACACGTACACACACACACACACACACACACACACACACACACACCATTTCCGGGACACCGTAGATCACCGACACCCTACTGACTCAGGAGCTGGGAAGCGCACAGAAAGCCTCGTAGGATTTGTTGCAGCCCTTCCCTAAATCCACCAAAAATGACACCAAGGTCCCTCCTTCCTGTCAGCTCCCCCATCACACCTCGAATAACGCAGAGGCCCCTCCATCATTCCCAGGGTTACACCTCGAAAAACAGCCGGATTATACGGCTGCCAAAAGTTCAGCCGGAGAACCCACAGATTATTGGTGGGGACAGGGGATGTCAGGCTGGGCTGTCACCCTGGGACCCCTGTACCATTGTGCGGTCAGTGCCGAGCTGTTACGCCGGGACCCCTGTACTGCCAGGCTAACAGTTTACATATAACAAGATCGGACACACAACAATATAAGTCTCCCAAGTGGCTAGTTCACCAGCACGATTTTGAACCAAACATCATGTACAGAACTCTGAGGGTAACCAAACTCCTTGAGGTGCACAAACCTCCTTAGGGGGGAAAAAAGCCAACCTGTGGTGGGTTAACCCATTGGCGACAGGAGCCTGCACAGGCAGCCCGTCCCTCTGGCAGTGACAGGGTTAACCAGTGTGCCAGGACAATTCCAAGTTTGTACAAGAGGCTGGCAGTTTGCACAAAGCAAACAGCTCACCCAGCAGGTCCTAACCACTGTCTCCACATCTAGGGGACACCACCGCGCCTGCTATTTCAGACCCTATGCCACCTCATAGTCAGTGCCAGCAAAGCACCATCCATGTGTGGGACAAGGGGGGGACAGGGGCACCCCTCCCTCAAACTGTACATGTCACTTACAGGATTGTAATAGGTACCAGGGAAAAAAGGCCTAAAGTGTGGCAACAGTGCCCATGGACTGTCCGATGAACGATGAGGTCTCCTTGCCATGCCACACAACAGCCAATACACCTGCTGTGCCACGCAGACAGTCATGCACCTACCCGCTACACAAGTACTCCTCGTGCCACGGAGAACATCTCAGACACCTGCCATGCCCACACACACCAGCATGCCCACTCACCCCTATACCCACCGTGCCCACTCACACTGACCCCCAAACCCACCGCGCCCACACACACACTGAGCCCTATACCCCCCACACACACCAGCATGCCCACTCACCCCTATACCCACCGTGCCCACTCACACTGACCCCCAAACCCACCGCGCCCACACACACACTGAGCCCTATTCCCCACACACACACACCAGCATGCCCACTCACCCCTATACCCACCGTGCCCACTCACACTCACCCCCAAACCCACCGCACCCACACACACTGAGCCCTATTCCCCACACACACACACCAGCATGCCCACTCACCCCTATACCCACCGTGCCCACTCACACTCACCCCGAAACCCACCGCGCACACACACACACACTGAGCCCTATACCCCCCACACACACCAGCATGCCCACTCACCCCTATACCCACCGTGCCCACACACTGACCCCTATACCCACCATGCCCACACACACTGACCCCATACCCACACACACTGACCCCATACCCAAACACACTGACCCCATACCCACTGTGCCCACACCCCTATACCCACCGTGCCCACTCACACTGACCCCCAAACCCACCGTGCCCACTCACACTGACCCCCAAACCCACTATACCCACACACACTGACCCAATACCCACTGTGCACACACTGACCCCCATACCCCCCCCACACACACACACACCCCATACCCACACACATTGACCCCATACCCACTGACCCCTATACCCACCATGCCCACACACACTGACCCCATACCCACACACACTGACCCCTATACCCACACACTGACCCCATACCCACTGTGCCCACACCCCTATACCCACCGTGCCCACTCACACTGACCCCCAAACCCACCGCGCCCACACACACACTGAGCCCTATACCCCACACACACACCAGCATGCCCACTCACCCCTATACCCACCGTGCCCACACACACACTGACCCCTATACCTCACACACACTGACCCCTATACCCACACACACTGACCCCTATACCCACTGTGCCCACACCCCTATACCCACCGTGCCCACTCACACTGACCCCCAAACCCACCGCGCCCACACACACACTGAGCCCTATACCCCACACACACCAGCATGCCCACTCACCCCTATACCCACCGTGCCCACACACACACTGACCCCTATACCTCACACACACTGACCCAATACCCACTGTGCACACACTGACCCCTATACCCACCATGCCCACACACACTGACCCAATACCCACTGTGCACACACTGACCCCCATACCCACACACATGGACCCCACACACATGGACCCCATACCCACCGTGCCCACACACCCCTATACCCACCATGCCCACACATCCCTATACCCACCATGCACACACACACTGACCCCTATACACAATGTGTGACAGACACACACCTCTGAAGGACACCCACCCCCCTAGGTGCCTCATTGCCCTGCACACAGAGCCCGGGCCCCTCACCTGTCCGTGTCCGCTTCCTGGTTACCTCCAGCTCATTACATATTCATGCCGCCCCCGCAGGCGCGCCGGCCAATCAGGGGCCAGACCCGTAGCCACGCGCTCATGAATATCTAACGAGCTCTCACGCAGCGGCCGGCCAATAGGAAGTCAGGATGCGGAGTTCTAGTACCCGCCCCCAGCGAGGTGACGTCATAAACGCTGAAGACCCTCCCCTGTCCTCATGAATAATGTCTAAACCACGCCCAGAGACCGACGTGCGGCGGCATCCCTCCGCGCACCTGGCACACCTGTGGCAAAGCACTGCGCTGCCCCGCCCGTCACACTCCGCACAGAACAAAGTAGTCCCTGAAGGGATCCCACGCACGGAGTGGGGTGGGGTGGGGTGTTCCCCCCACCCATAACATTAGATCTATTTTTGTATTTTATCTTTCTCTAGGTACAAAACCTCAATAAATAATTTAAAAGAAAACAAAAAAAAACTCACCCCAAGGAAGAGTGGGGCGGGGGGGGGGGAGGGGAGGAGTGGGGCGGGGGGGGGGGAGGGGAGGAGTGGGGCGGGGGGGGGGGAGGGGAGGAGTGGGGCGGGGGGGGGGGGGGGGAGGGGAGGAGTGGGGCGGGGGGGGGGGGGGAGGGGAGGAGTGGGGCGGGGGGGGGGAGGGGAGGAGTGGGGGGGGGGGGGGGGGGGAGGGACGGGAGGAGTGGGGCGGGAGGGGAGGAGTGGGGCGGGAGGGGAGGAGGGGGAGTGGTGGAGGTAGTTGGGGGGAAGGAGGGCAGGAGTGGTGGGGATGTGGGGTCATGGTGGGGGGGATGTGGGGTCATGGTAATAGGGATGCGGGGTCGTGGTAGTAGGGATGCGGGGTCGTGGTGGGGCCTGGGGGGGATGCAGGGTCGTGGTGGGGGGGATGCGGGGTCGTGGTGGGGGGGATGCGGGGTCGTGGTGGGGGGGATGCGGGGTCGTGGTGGGGGGGATGCGGGGTCGTGGTGGGGGGGATGCGGGGTCGTGGTGGGGGGGATGCGGGGTCTTGGTGGGGGGGATGCGGGGTTGTGGTGGGGAGGGATGCGGGGTCGTGGTGGGGAGGGATGCGGGGTCGTGGTGGGGAGGGATGCGGGGTCGTGGTGGGGAGGGATGCGGGGTCGTGGTGGGGAGGGATGTGGAGGTGCGGTGGGGAGGGATGCGGGGTCGTGGTGGGGAGGGATGTGGAGGTGTGGTGGGGAGGGATGTGGAGGTGTGGTGGGGAGGGATGTGGAGGTGTGGTGGGGAGGGATGTGGAGGTGTGGTGGGGAGGGATGCGGGGTCGTGGTGGGGAGGGATGCGGGGTCGTGGTGGGGAGGGATGCGGGGTCGTGGTGGGGAGGGATGCGGGTCGTGGTGGGGAGGGATGTGGAGGTGTGGTGGGGAGGGATGCGGGATCGTGGTGGGGAGGGATGTGGAGGTGTGGTGGGGAGGGATGCGGGGTCGTGGTGGGGAGGGATGTGGAGGTATGGTGGGGAGGGATGCGGGGTCGTGGTGGGGAGGGATGTGGAGGTGTGGTGGGGAGGGATGCGGGGTCGTGGTGGGGAGGGATGTGGAGGTGTGGTGGGGAGGGATGTGGAGGTGTGGTGGGATGCGGGGTCGTGGTGGGGAGGGATGTGGAGGTGTGGTGGGGAGGGATGCGGGGTCGTGGTGGGGAGGGATGTGGAGGTGTGGTGGGGAGGGATGTGGAGGTATGGTGGGGAGGGATGCGGGGTCGTGGTGGGGAGGGATGTGGAGGTATGGTGGGGAGGGATGCGGGGTCGTGGTGGGGAGGGATGCGGGGTCGTGGTGGGGAGGGATGCGGGGTCGTGGTGGGGAGGGATGTGGAGGTGTGGTGGGGAGGGATGCGGGGTCGTGGTGGGGAGGGATGTGGAGGTATGGTGGGGAGGGATGTGGAGGAGTGGTAGGGAGGGATGTGGAGGTGTGGTGGGGGGGTGCAGGGTCGTGGTGGTAGTGGGGATGCGGGGTCGTGGTGGGGGGAAGCGGGGTCGTGGTGGGGAGGGATGAGGGGTTGTGGTGTTAGTTAGGGATGAGGGGTCGTGGTGGGGATGCAGGGGGGATACGGGGTAGTGGTGGGGATGCGGGGTCGTGGGGGAGATGTGGAGTCGTGGGGGGGGGGGGGTGATGCGGGGTCGTGGGGGAGTAGTGCCCCACAGGGGTGTGTGTAGGGGGGCACGAGCATGAGTGGGGGGAGGGTGATAGGGGTATGAGTGGATGGGTAGTAGTGTGAGTAGGAGGCGGATAGGGGGTGTGGGGATAATAGGGTGTGTAAGTGGGGGGGATACAAGGTGTTTGTGGGGGGGGGGGGGGCTTCCTGAATGATTCCCCTTTAGTGCAGCTGTAGGTTAGTAAATAAAAAATAACTAGTGGTACTGTCCCACGTGCACTTATGCTCCGAACCTTCAGCTGAAGTGGACAGCTTGAAGGCTGGCAACCGATTTGGGAAGTAATGAGCGTGGCAGAGAAAAGGCATCGCATTGTGTATTCACATAGAAAGAAATCGCTGCACTGATCTTTTCATGCGATACGCTGCGTTTATAGAAGGTGCTGTCTCGCTAACACGCGTCTGTGCGCCACGTTGCCACGGAATTGAAGTGTACCCGCAGCCACGTGCAGCTTTTGGCTATAAAACATAGTTTATTTGACTTCAGAGCGCACACGAGACGGGCGTCTGGTTTCCACTCTGCGTTCTCGGCCACGTTTTGCAGCCGAGAGCTGCTTGGCCCCCACGCAGCCACTGCAAACCTTTCCTCGCCGTGCTACAACACTACAGATCTCTCCTGTCCCAGAGAGGAGCAGCAAAACATCCATGTGTGCAGGGTCCGCCAGGGGAACAGACTGCACCCAAATTGCAAATACAATGCTTGTGCTTCTTGCTCATGGAGAATGGAGGAGAAAGAGAAGGGGAACGGGGGAGAGAGGGGAGAAAAGAGAGGAGGGGGGGGAGAAAAGAGAGGAGGGGGGGGAGAAAAGAGAGGAGGGGGGGGAGAAAAGAGAGGAGGGGGGGAGAAAAGAGAGGAGGAGGGGGGGAGAGAGAGGAGGAGGGGGGGAGAAGAGAGAGATGGGGGGGAGAAGAGAGAGATGGGGAGAAGAGAGAGATGGGGGGGGAGAAGAGAGAGATGGGGGGGGGAGAAGAGAGAGATGGGGGGGAGAAGAGAGAGATGGGGGGAGAAGAGAGAGATGGGGGGGGAGAAGAGAGAGATGGGGGGGAGAAGAGAGAGATGGGGGGGGAGAAGAGAGAGATGGGGGGGAGGAGAGAGAGATGGGGGGGGAGAAGAGAGAGATGGGGGGGAGAAGAGAGAGGAGGGGGGGAGAAGAGAGAGGAGGGGGGGAGAAGAGAGAGGAGGGGGGGAGAAGAGAGAGGAGGGGGGGAGAAGAGAGGGGAGGGGGGGGGAGAAGAGAGAGGAGGGGGGAGAAGAGAGAGGAGGGGGGAGAAGAGAGAGGAGGGGGGGAGAAGAGAGAGGAGGGGGGGGAGAAGAGAGAGGAGGGGGGGAGAAGAGAGAGGGGGGGAGAAGAGAGAGGGGGGGGAGAAGAGAGAGAAGAGAGAGGAGGGGGGGAGAAGAGAGAGGAGGGGGGGAGGAGAAGAGAGAGGAGGGGGGGAGAAGAGAGAGGAGGGGGGGAGAAGAGAGAGGAGGTTGGGGGGAAGAGAGAGGAGGGGGGGGAGAAGAGAGAGGAGGGGGGGGAGAAGAGAGAGGAGGGGGGGAGAAGAGAGGAGGGAGAAGAGAGGAGGGGGAGGGAGAAGAGAGGAGGGGGAGGGAGAAGAGAGAGGAGGGGGGGGGAAAGAGAGAGGAGGGGGGGAGAAGAGAGAAGAGGGGGGGAGAAGAGAGAGGAGGGGGGGAGAAGAGAGAGGAGGGGGGGGAGAAGAGAGAGGAGGGGGGGGAGAAGAGAGAGGAGGGGGGGAGAAGAGAGAGGAGGGGGGGGAGAAGAGAGAGGAGGGGGGGAGAAGAGAGAGGAGGGGGGGAGAAGAGAGAGGAGGGGGGGAGAAGAGAGAGGAGGGGGGGAGAAGAGAGAGGAGGGGTGGGAGAAGAGAGGAGGGGTGGGAGAAGAGAGGAGGGGTGGGAGAAGAGAGAAAGGGGTGGGAGAAGAGAGAAAGGGGGGGGAGAAGTGAGAGGAGGGGGGGGAGAAGCGAGAGGAAGGGGGGGTAGAAGAGAGGGGAGGGGGGGTAGAAGAGAGAGGAGGGGGGGTAGAAGAGAGAGGAGGGGGGGGAGAAGAGAGAGGAGGGGGGAGAATAGAGAGGAGGGGGGGAGGAGAGAGAGGAGGGGGGGAGAAGAGAGAGGAGGGGGGGAGAAGGGAGAGAATATACTGTAATCAGGATAAAAGGGACCTCTTTGATTTTTCCTCATATCTTGTATTTTTTTTCGTTTAATCCCCATGAAAATGTGCGCAATTGTAGGTCTGTAATGCAGAGTAACATGTGTGCGTGTGTATATGTGTGTGTCTATATGCACGTGTGTACACATATGTATATATGCGCATGTATATATGTGCGTGTGCATGCACACGGGTATGGAAGGAGTTCACACACGGTTCTCACGATGCAAGAAAAAAGACATTAGGCAACTTTACCGCATCTAGTAATACAGCCAAATCCCCCCGCCCCCCCCCCCCTCGCCCCCAGGGAAGAATGTATTACAATCAGGCACATATACAGGCGGCTGTAACGGTGCCCGCTTCCTGCCAGGGGGGCCTCACTGTGCATCTTATAGGTACATTGCACTGCAAAGCCTTGTGTTAACCCATTCTTTGCCAGAGTCCAAAACAAACCGGGGCTCATCTCTCACTCCTGAATCGGGTCAAATTTTATTGCTTTGATTCTGGATAAAATAAAACAAAAAAAATTAAAACTGTGGCCATCCGGCGTGGCAACCAGCAGACGGGGGTCCCCCCCCCCTCTAATAAAACTGTCCCCACCGAGGGGCCACGCCGACCTCCGCGGTCCTCACGGGTACACGTCCACGGGCAGCTGAAGACCCTTGAAGGAGTAAAAGGCCACCTCGCCAGTGTCCACCAACGCAAACACCACGGGGACATCCCCGCTCTCGCCGGCCAGGTGCGTCACGGTGCGCAGAGACGGGATCTGCTCGTCCAACCTGTTTGGGAACGGAAAGAGTGGTGGGTGAGCGGGGAGGGGGTCAGCGCAGAGGTCACTGACCGCTGATCGTCGCCCTGCGGTTACTACAGCCCGAGCTCGTGGCCAGGGGCGGATCGGACACAGATATCGTCCCCAAGTGCGGCGTCATGGCCGCGCATCGCCACCTGACATCGCATTGTCATGGCAACGTGATGGGTCGCCATGACAGCGCGACGCTGCGGTAAGAGACACGCTCGCCTCCGGGAATCAGTTTAATTGGTGTGGGGAAGAGCGCGGGGCCCCTGTAACCCCTCGCCCCTCTCCCCCCACTGATTGAGCCACCTGTGCTGAAGCAGGGATATCCTAAAGCCTGACCTGTTGTGGTCGGCTTGAGGACTGAAGTATAAGGAGGGACACAGCGCAGGGTGCAGGAGGCGCCACTCAAATCGGGCTGGGGTGCCTCACGCTAGTTTATATACAAAAAGGAATTTAATCAAAAAAAGGTTTCTCCTTCTGTCTTTCAGGGCTCAAATCCTGCATGGGCAGAAAAAAAAGCAGTGGTACTATGGCCGCTTAGAAGATCCACGGCAAAAAACCCCCACGATTTCTACTTTTTCCCTGAATCACGAGAAGCGCGTGATGTGCCAGTTTCTGTGCCCATTTGCTTTCCTATGGGGGTGCGAGTTTCTGTGCCCCTTTATGTGCGCAAATTTCTAGGCCTGCGCGCAAATTTATAGGCCTGTGCGCGAGTTTCTTGGCCTGCGCGCGAGTTTCTAGGCTTGCGCTCGAGTTTCTAGGCCTGCGCTCGAGTTTCTAGGCCTGCGCGCGAGTTTCTAGGCCTGCGCGCGAGTTTCTAGGCCTGCGCGCGAGTTTCTAGGCCTGCGCGCGAGTTTCAGTTTTTAGGCCTGCGCGCGAGTTTCAGTTTCTAGGCCTGCGCGCGAGTTTCAGTTTCTAGGCCTGCGCGCGAGTTTCAGTTTCTAGGCCTGCGCGCGAGTTTCAGTTTTTAGGCCTGCGCGCGAGTTTCAGTTTCTAGGCCTGCGCGCGAGTTTCAGTTTCTAGGCCTGCACGCGAGTTTCAGTTTCTAGGCCTGCGCGCGAGTTTCAGTTTCTAGGCCTGCGCGCGAGTTTCAGTTTCTAGGCCTGCACGCGAGTTTCAGTTTCTAGGCCTGTGCGCGAGTTTCAGTTTCTAGGCCTGTGCACGAGTTTCAGTTTCTAGGCCTGTGCACGAGTTTCTAGGCCTGAGCGCGAGTTTCTAGGCCTGTGCCCGAGTTTCTAGGCCTGAGCTCGAGTTTCTAGGCCTGAGCGCGAGTTTCTAGGCCTGAGCGCGAGTTTCTAGGCCTGAGCGCGAGTTTCTAGGCCCGCACGAGCTCGCCCCCGTACCTGCGCACACACATGCGTGCGTAAGGCTTCCCCGGTTTGGATTTCTTGAACTCGGCGGTGTCGGCCTGATACACGTTGAAGTGAATCTGCGAAGTTTCCCCTGAGGCGCTCTGCAGTCTGCGAAAGGGAGAGAGGACATCACAGGGGGCACAGGCTGTCGAGGGGTGACACTCGGAGTGGCTGGGGACAAGGGGGGTGGGGGAAACTCAGCTGGGCTGGCAAGGTGGGGGGGGGGGAGACACGGCGTGGGGGGGGGGGGGGAGACATGGCGAGGGGGGGGACAACCCACGGCGAGGCTGGCAAGGGGGGACACACAGCGAGGTTGGCCAAGGGGGGGCACACAGTGAGGGAGGGGCACAGGGCGAGGGGGGGCACACAGTGCGGCTGGCGATGGGGGGGCACACGCGACTTACCTCTCAGCTCCATCCAGCAGGAGAGACGGAGCTGTCACCGTGATCTGATCCAGGACACAAGCTGAACATAAAGAGTATACACACGCGTACAGAGAATATACACACGTGTGCAGAGAATATCAACACGTATGCAGAGAACATAACAAGAGCAGCGACCCCTGAGCCCTAATATCAACCCCCCCCATGTATGAGTTGACAGAGGCCTACGGGTACAGGCGCTGGTCTTTGATGTGGGGAATCCTTTTATAAGAGACACAGAGACCAAAGGCCCCTTAGTGAGCCTATCTGAAAGTGTAAGCTCCGTGTCACAGATTGTAAGCTCTTCAGAACAGGGAACTATATATATATATATATATATATATATATATATATATATATATATATATATATACCTACGTTGGCCTGAGCACTGCCAACGACATATAAAAAAAAAAAAGTTAACATGACAATAGCATGTACCACGTGTACACATGCACCAAGGACTCACCCGTGGTCTTGGCGTGTCCCGGGCACAGCAATGGGGTGACGGTGTCAGCCCAGAGGTGCGGCGGCCTCTCGCTGCCCCTCCGCTGCCTCCTCTCCTGCAGCAGGTCCTTGTACTGCCCCCAGTTGGCGCATCGGCGCACCCCGGGGTCCGCGTTGACGCTGCTCTTGTACCGGCGCTCCCAGTCCTGCTGCTCGCGCTCTCTCCGGGACAGCTTCTCCGGGCGCAGGTTCAGCCGGCGCAGCCAGTGTGACATGTCCGCCTCCCGCCCCGCCACGTTCTCAGGGAGCAGCGCGGGCCCGGGCTCGGGGAGCAGCGTGCGGGGACTGTCCGGGGCACAGTTGGGGAAGGTGATTGCGGAGAAGTCCCAGCGGGATGTTCTTGAGGACTTTGCTGTGACGCTGCTCTCTGATTGGTTGTCAACCTGGCGGTCCCTGCTCTCTGATTGGTCGTCAGCCTGGTGGTCCTGGCTCTCTGATTGTACCTCAGCCTGGCGGTCCCTGCTCTGTGATTGGTCGTCAGCCAGACGGTCCCTGCTCTGTGATTGGTCGTCAGCCAGACGGTCCCTGCTCTGTGATTGGCCGTCAGCCTGGCGGTCCCGGCTCCCTGATTGGTCCTCAGCCTGGCGGTCTCGCTCTACCTCCTGCTCAGCTGCACTGGATTCTGGGTCAGCTCTGGTACTCTTGTTTCCTGGCCAATGGCTGCTCCCGACCGATGTCAGGTGACTCCCCTCGTCCTCCGTTTCTCTCCTCCTCTCAGGTTCTTTATCGGCCTTTAACCTAAGAGTAAAAACCACACGTGTGACTGCCCCCAGGCACGATAATGTTCCTCCCGCCCGTGCGCATGAGGCGGGCCCCAGCTGATCCTCACCGTGGGCTGGAGCTGCGCTTGCGTTTCCGGGGGGGTCTGGCCCGGCTTTCCGGGTTCAACCGCCTCTTGTAAGGCGACTGGATGGAACTGCAGAGACGAAATAAGGGAGAGGTGAGGAGAGAGCAAGGAGCGAGAGGCGAGAGCGGGAGAGAGAGGGGAGAGAGGAGAGAGGAGAGAGGAGAGAGAGAGAGTAGCGAGAGAGAGAGGAGCGAGAGACAGAGGCGCGAGAGAGGAGCGAGAGCGAGAGAGAGGAGCGAGAGCGAGAGAGAGGAGCGAGAGCGAGGAGCGAGAGAGAGGAGCAAGAGCGAGAGGGAGGAGCGAGAGAGAGGAGCGAGAGAGAGAGGAGCGAGAGCGAGAGAGAGGAGCGAGAGAGAGGAGCGAGAGCGAGAGAGAGGAGCGAGAGCGAGAGAAAGGAGCGAGAGCGAGAGAGAGGAGCAAGAGAGAGGAGCGAGAGCGAGAGAGAGGAGCGAGAGAGAGAGGAGCGAGAGCGAGAGAGAGGAGCGAGAGAGAGGAGCGAGAGTGAGAGAGAGGAGCGAGAGCGAGAGAGAGGAGCGAGAAAGAGAGAGGAGAGAGGAGCGAGAGAGAGGAGAGAGGAACGAGAGAGAGGAGCGAGAGAGAGAGTAGCGAGAGAGAGAGGAGCGAGAGAAAGAGGCGAGAGCGAGAGAGAGGGGAGAGAGAGGGGAGAGAGAGAGAGTAGCGAGAGAGAGAGGAGCGAGAGAAAGAGGAGCGAGAGAGAGAGGCGCGAGAGAGAGGAGCGAGAGAGAGGAGCGAGAGCGAGAGAGAGGAGCGAGAGCGAGGAGCGAGAGCGAGAGAGAGGAGCGAGAGAGAGAGGAGCGAGAGCGAGAGGAGCGAGAGAGAGGAGCGAGAGCGAGAGAGAGGAGCGAGAGCGAGAGAGAGGAGCGAGAGCGAGAGAGAGGAGCGAGAGCGAGGAGCGAGAGAGAGGAGCGAGAGCAGCGAGAGAGAGAGGAGCGAGAGAGAGGAGCGAGAGAGAGGAGCGAGAGAGAGGAGCGAGAGAGAGAGAGAGGAGAGAGGAGCGAGAGAGAGGAGAGAGGAGCGAGAGAGAGAGGAGCGAGAGAGAGGAGAGAGGAGCGAGAGAGAGAGGAGCGAGAGAGAGAGAGAGGAGCGAGAGAGAGAGGAGAGAGGAGCGAGAGAGAGAGGAGAGAGGAGCGAGAGAGAGACAAGCGAGAGAGAGAGGAGAGAGAGAGAGGAGCGAGAGAGAGAGCGAGAGAGAGGAGCAAGAGCGAGAGCGAGGAGCGAGAGCGAGAGAGAGGAGCGAGAGAGAGGAGCGAGAGCGAGAGAGAGGAGCGAGAGAGAGAGAGAGGAGCGAGAGCGAGAGGAGAGAGGAGCGAGAGAGTGAGGAGCGAGAGAGAGAGAGGAGCGAGAGAGAGGAGCGAGAGAGAGAGCGAGAGAGAGGAGAGAGGAGCGAGAGAGAGGAGAGAGGAGCGAGAGAGAGAGGAGCGAGAGAGAGGAGAGAGGAGCGAGAGAGAGAGGAGCGAGAGAGAGAGGAGAGAGGAGCGAGAGAGAGAGGAGAGAGGAGCGAGAGAGACAAGCGAGAGAGAGAGGAGAGAGAGAGAGAGGAGAGAGAGAGAGGAGCGAGAGAGAGAGCGAGAGAGAGGAGCAAGAGCGAGAGCGAGGAGCGAGAGCGAGAGAGAGGAGCGAGAGCGAGAGAGAGGAGCGAGAGCGAGAGACAGGAGCGAGAGCGAGAGAGAGGAGCGAGAGAGAGAGGAGAGAGGAGCGAGAGAGTGAGGAGCGAGAGAGAGAGGAGCGAGAGAGAGAGAGGAGCGAGAGAGAGGAGCGAGAGAGAGAGCGAGAGAGAGGAGAGAGGAGCGAGAGAGAGGAGAGAGGAGCGAGAGAGAGGAGAGAGGAGCGAGAGAGAGGAGAGAGGAGCGAGAGAGAGGAGAGAGGAGCGAGAGAGAGGAGAGAGGAGCGAGAGAGAGGAGAGAGGAGCGAGAGAGAGAGGAGAGAGGAGCGAGAGAGAGAGGAGAGAGGAGCGAAAGAGAGAGAGGAGCGAGAGAGGAGCGAGAGAGAGAGGAGCGAGAGAGAAAGGAGCGAGAGAGAAAGGAGCGAGAGAGAAAGGAGCGAGAGAGAAAGGAGCGAGAGAGAAAGGAGCGAGAGAGAGAGGAGAGAGGAGAGGAGCGACGAGAGAGAGAGAGGAGAGAGGAGCGACGAGAGAGAGGAGCGACGAGAGAGAGGAGCGACGAGAGAGAGAGAGGAGAGAGGAGCGAGAGAGAGAGGAGCGAGAGAGAGAGGAAAGAGAGAGAGAGGAAAGAGAGAGAGAGGAGAGAGAAGCGAGAGGAGAGAGGAGCGAGAGGAGAGAGGAGCGAGAGGAGAGAGGAGCGAGAGAGAGAGGAGAGAGGAGAGGAGCGACGAGAGAGAGAGAGGAGAGAGGAGCGACGAGAGAGAGGAGCGACGAGAGAGAGGAGCGACGAGAGAGAGAGAGGAGAGGAGCGAGAGAGAGAGGAGCGAGAGAGAGAGGAGAGAGGAGCGAGAGAGAGAGGAGCGAGAGAGGAGCGAGAGAGGAGCGAGAGAGGAGCGAGAGAGAGAGGAGCGAGAGAGAGAGGAGCGAGAGAGAGGAGCAGGAGAGAGGAGCGAGAGAGGAGCGAGAGAGGAGCGAGAGAGAGGAGCGAGAGGAGGAGCGAGAGAGAGGAGAGAGGAGCGAGAGAGAGGAGAGAGGAGCGAGAGAGAGGAGAGAGGAGCGAGAGAGAGGAGAGAGGAGCGAGAGAGGAGAGAGAGGAGCGAGAGAGAGGAGAGGAGAGAGGAGCGAGAGAGGAGCGAGAGAGAGGAGAGGAGAGAGGAGCGAGAGAGGAGAGAGAGGAGAGAGAGAGGAGAGAGAGAGGAGAGAGAGAGGAGAGAGAGAGGAGACGGGAACGTGACACAAGGAGAGGGGCAGGGGGTATTACCTGGGGTAGCAGCGGGCGTGACAGTGGGAAAGTGGCTGGGTGTATTACCTGGGGTAACAGCCGGTGTGCCACAGGGAGAGGGGCAGGGGGGATTACCTCGGGTAGCAGTGGGGCGTGTCACAGGGTGGGGGCGTGTCACAGGGTGGGGGAGGGGGGTATTACCTGGAGTAACAGCCGGTGTGCCACAGGGAGAGGGGTAGGGGGGGGGATTACCTGGGGTAGCAACGGGCGTGACATAGGGGGGGATGGGGGTATTACCTGGGATAGCTGTGGGGCGTGACACAGGGGAGCGGGGGGTATTACCTGGGGTAGCAGCGGGCGTGACATAGGGGGCGCGGGGGGTATTACCTGGGGTAGCAGCGGGACGTGACTCAGGGAGAGGGATGGGGGTATTACCTGGGGTAGCAGCGAGGCGTGACACAGGGGGAGCGGGGTGTATTACCTGGGGTAGCAGCGGGCGTGACCAAGGAGGGGGCGGGGGATAATACCTGGGGTAGCAGCAGGCGTGACCCAGGAGGGGGCGGGGTATTACCTGGGGTAGCAGTAGGCGTGACCCAGGAGGGGGCGGGGTATTACTTAGGGTAGGAGTGACCCAGGAGGGGGCGGGGTATTACCTGGAGTAGCAGCGGGAGTGACCCATGAGGGGGCGGGGGTATTACCTGGAGTAGCAGCGGGAGTGACCCATGAGGGGGCGGGGGTATTACCTGGAGTAGCAGCGGGAGTGACCCAGGAGGGGGCGGGGTATTACCTGGAGTAGCAGCGGGAATGACCCAGGAGGGGGCGGGGTATTACCTGGAGTAGCAGCGGGAGTGACCCAGGAGGGGGCGGGGTATTACCTGGGGTAGCAGCGGGAGTGACCCAGGAGGGGGCGGGGTATTACCTGGAGTAGCAGCGGGAATGACCCAGGAGGGGGCGTGTCACAGGGTGTCTTAGGGTAGCAGCGGGCGTGACAGGGTGGGGGGGATATTACCTCGACTAGCAGCGGGGCGTGACAGGGTGGGGCGAGGGTATTACCTGGAGTAGTAGCGGGTGTAACAGTGAGGGGGGTATTACCTGGGGCAGAAGCGAGTCACGATATAACCCAGCCTCTTCAAATGACTATAAACCTGCAGATATAGCAAACACACCGGAAGGATCAGGAGACTGAGGCTCGGGCTGATTGCGAGTGTTCAAGGGACGCGGGACTGGAATTACACGCTGTGTGTGAGCGCGCGCGGACTGGGAGGCAGAGCGAGAGGCGGAGAACAGCATGTGAACGTCTCCGGGCGCGCGGTAAGCCGCTGAGTGTGCGGTAGGCCGCTGGGAGCGCGGTAGGCTGCTGGACGCGCATAAAGCCGCTAGGCGCTCGCAGTAGGCTGCTGGAAGCGCGGTAGGCTGCTGGGAGCACGGTAAGCTGCTGGGCGCGCGTAAAGCCGCTAGGCGCTCGCGGTAGGCTGCTGGGCGCGCGGTAGGCCGTTGGGCGCTCGTAGGCTGCTGAGAGTGCGGTAAGCCGCTGGGCGTGCGGTAGGCCGCTGGGCGCGCGTAGGCTGCTGAGAGTGCGGTAAGCCGCTGGGCATGCGGTAGGCCGCTGGGCGCGCGTAGGCTGCTGAGAGTGCGGTAATCCGCTGGGCATGCGGTAGGCCGCTGGGAGCGCGGTAGGCCGGTGGGTGCACGTTGGCTGCTGAGAGTGCGGTAATCCGGTGGGCGCGCGGTAGGCCGTTGGGCAGGCTGCTGGGAGCGCGGTAAGCCGCTGGGCGCGCGGTAGGCTGCTGGGCGCGCGTAAAGCCACTAGGCGCTCGCGGTAGGCTGCTGGGCGCGCGTAAAGCCACTAGGCGCTCGCGGTAGGCTGCTGGGCGCGCGTAAAGCCACAAGGCGCTCGCGGTAGGCTGCTGGGCGCGCGTAAAGCCACTAGGCACTCGCGGTAGGCTGCTGTGCGCGCGGTAGGCCGTTGGGCGCACGTCGGCTGCTGAGAGTGCGGTAATCCGCTGGGCGCGCGGTAACCACACCTGATACTGTAGAACGGTGACGGTACGCTGGGTGAGCAATCTCGCGTAAGCCTCCTGGACAGATAAGGGCAGGTCCCTGTAAAACAGCTGGACGGAGCCCTGAGAAGAGAGGACCCTCCGTCACAGAGAGGAAGAGAGAGTGCATGAGGAGGGGAGGGGGTACACAGAAACGCTGTGTCTATCAGGAGGGGGGGAGAGACTCGGTATATAACAGGAGGAGGGGAGAGAGAAAGAGCCTGTGTATATCAGGAGGAGGGGATAGAGAAAGAGCCTGTGTATATCAGGAGGAGGGGATAGAGAGACTCTGTATATATCAGGAGGAGGGGATAGAGAAAGAGCCTGTGTGTATCAGGAGGAGGGGATAGAGAAAGAGCCTGTGTGTATCAGGAGGGGAGAGAGAGACTCTGTATATATCAGGAGGAGGGGATAGAGAAAGAGCCTGTGTATCAGGAGGGGAGAGAGAGACTCTGTATATATCAGGAGGAGGGGATAGAGAAAGAGCCTGTGTATATCAGGAGGAGGGGATAGAGAAAGAGCCTGTGTGTATCGGGAGGGGAGAGAGAGACTCTGTATATATCAGGAGGAGGGGATAGAGAAAGAGCCTGTGTGTATCAGGAGGAGGGGATAGAGAGACTCTGTATATATCAGGAGGAGGGGATAGAGAAAGAGCCTGTGTATGTCAGGAGGAGGGGATAGAGAAAGAGCCTGTGTATATCAGGAGGGGATAGAGAGAGAGCCTGTATATATCAGGAGGAGGGGATAGATAGAGAGCCTGTATATATCAGGAGGAGGGGATAGAAAGAGAGCCTGTATATATCAGGAGGAGGGGATAGAGAGAGAGACTCTGTATATATCAGGAGGAGGGGATAGAGAAAGAGCCTGTGTATATCAGGAGGGGATAGAGAGAGAGCCTGTGTATATCAGGAGGAGGGGATAGAGAGAGAGCCTGTATGTATCAGGAGGAGGGGATAGAGAAAGAGCCTGTGTGTATCAGGAGGAGGGGATAGAGAGACTCTGTATATATCAGGAGGAGGGGATAGAGAGAGAGCCTGTGTATATCAGGAGGAGGGGATAGAGAAAGAGCCTGTATATATCAGGAGGGGATAGAGAGACCCTGTATATATCAGGAGGAGGGGATAGAGAAAGAGCCTGTGTATGTCAGGAGCAGGGGATAGAGAAAGAGCCTGTGTATATCAGGAGGGGATAGAGAGACTCTGTATATATCAGGAGGAGGGGATAGAGAGACTCTGTATATATCAGGAGGAGGGGATAGAGAGAGAGCCTGTGTATATCAGGAGGGGAGAGAGAAAGAGCCTGTGTATATCAGGAGGAGGGGATAGAGAAAGAGCCTGTGTATATCAGGAGGGGATAGAGAGATTCTGTATATATCAGGAGGAGGGGATAGAGAAAGAGCCTGTGTGTATCAGGAGGGGATAGAGAGACTCTGTATATATCAGGAGGAGGGGATAGAGAAAGAGCCTGTGTGTATCAGGAGGAGGGGATAGAGAAAGAGCCTGTGTGTATCAGGAGGGGATAGAGAGACTCTGTATGTATCAGGAGGAGGGGATAGAGAAAGAGCCTGTGTATATCAGGAGGAGGGGATAGAGAGACTCTGTATATATCAGGAGGAGGGGATAGAGAAAGAGCCTGTGTATATCAGGAGGAGGGGATAGAGAGACTCTGTATATATCAGGAGGAGGGGATAGAGAAAGAGCCTGTGTATGTCAGGAGGAGGGGATAGAGAAAGAGCCTGTATATATCAGGAGGGGAGAGAGAGACTCTGTATATGTCAGGAGGAGGGGATAGAGAGACTCTGTATATGTCAGGAGGAGGGGATAGAGAAAGAGCCTGTGTGTATCAGGAGGAGGGGATAGAGAAAGAGCCTGTGTGTATCAGGAGGAGGGGAGAGAGAGACTCTGTGTATATCAGGAGGAGGGGATAGAGAAAGAGCCTGTATATATCAGGAGGGGAGAGAGAGACTCTGTATATGTCAGGAGGAGGGGATAGAGAGACTCTGTATATATCAGGAGGAGGGGATAGAGAAAGAGCCTGTATATATCAGGAGGGGAGAGAGAGACTCTGTATATGTCAGGAGGAGGGGATAGAGAAAGAGCCTGTGTGTATCAGGAGGAGGGGATAGAGAAAGAGCCTGTGTGTATCAGGAGGAGGGGATAGAGAGACTCTGTATATATCAGGAGGAGGGGAGAGAGAAAGAGCCTGTGTATATCAGGAGGAGGGGATAGAGAGACTCTGTATATATCAGGAGGAGGGAGAGAGAAAGAGCCTGTGTATATCAGGAGGAGGGGATAGAGAGACTCTGTATATATCAGGAGGAGGGGATAGAGAGAGAGCCTGTGTATATCAGGAGGAGGGGATAGAGAAAGAGCCTGTGTGTATCAGGAGGAGGGGATAGAGAAAGAGCCTGTATATATCAGGAGGAGGGGATAGAGAGACTCTGTATATATCAGGAGGAGGGGATAGAGAGAGAGCCTGTGTATGTCAGGAGGAGGGGATAGAGAGACTCTGTATATATCAGGAGGAGGGGATAGAGAAAGAGCCTGTGCGTATCAGGAGGAGGGGATAGAGAGACTCTATATATATCAGGAGGAGGGGAGAGAGAAAGAGCCTGTGTATATCAGGAGGAGGGGATAGAGAAAGAGCCTGTGTGTATCAGGAGGGGATAGAGAGACTCTGTATATATCAGGAGGAGGGGATAGAGAAAGAGCCTGTGTGTATCAGGAGGAGGGGATAGAGAGACTCTGTATATATCAGGAGGAGGGGATAGAGAAAGAGCCTGTGTGTATCAGGAGGAGGGGATAGAGAGACTCTGTATATATCAGGAGGAGGGGAGAGAGAAAGAGCCTGTGTATATCAGGAGGAGGGGATAGAGAAAGAGCCTGTGTGTATCAGGAGGGGATAGAGAGACTCTGTATATATCAGGAGGAGGGGATAGAGAAAGAGCCTGTGTGTATCAGGAGGAGGGGATAGAGAGACTCTGTATATATCAGGAGGAGGGGATAGAGAAAGAGCCTGTGCGTATCAGGAGGAGGGGATAGAGAGACTCTGTATATATCAGGAGGAGGGGAGAGAGAAAGAGCCTGTGTATATCAGGAGGAGGGGATAGAGAAAGAGCCTGTGTGTATCAGGAGGGGATAGAGAGACTCTGTATATATCAGGAGAAGGGGATAGAGAAAGAGCCTGTGTGTATCAGGAGGAGGGGATAGAGAGACTCTGTATATATCAGGAGGAGGGGATAGAGAAAGAGCCTGTGTGTATCAGGAGGAGGGGATAGAGAGACTCTGTATATATCAGGAGGAGGGGAGAGAGAAAGAGCCTGTGTATATCAGGAGGAGGGGATAGAGAAAGAGCCTGTGTGTATCAGGAGGGGATAGAGAGACTCTGTATATATCAGGAGGAGGGGATAGAGAAAGAGCCTGTGTGTATCAGGAGGAGGGGATAGAGAGACTCTGTATATATCAGGAGGAGGGGATAGAGAAAGAGCCTGTGCGTATCAGGAGGAGGGGATAGAGAGACTCTGTATATATCAGGAGGAGGGGAGAGAGAAAGAGCCTGTGTATATCAGGAGGAGGGGATAGAGAAAGAGCCTGTGTGTATCAGGAGGGGATAGAGAGACTCTGTATATATCAGGAGGAGGGGATAGAGAAAGAGCCTGTGTGTATCAGGAGGAGGGGATAGAGAGACTCTGTATATATCAGGAGGAGGGGATAGAGAAAGAGCCTGTGTGTATCAGGAGGAGGGGATAGAGAGACTCTGTATATATCAGGAGGAGGGGAGAGAGAAAGAGCCTGTGTATGTCAGGATTGGGGGATACATAGAGGGGGGGGGGAGGAGAGAGAGAGATAGAGATAGAGAGAGAATATCTCAGGGGGGGATATATAGAGAGCCTGTGTGTATGAGGGGGGGATATATAGAGAGCCTGTATATCTCAGGGGAGGATATATAGAGAGCCTGTATATCTCAGGGGAGGATATATAGAGAGCCTGTGTATCTCAGGGGGGAATATATAGAGAGCATGTGTATCTCAGGGGGGGGGGGATATATAGAGAGCCTGTGTATCTCATGGGGGGATATATAGAGAGCCTGTGTATCTCATGGGGGGATATATAGAGAGCCTGTGTATCTCAGGGGGGATATATAGAGAGCCTGTGTATCTCAGGGGGGGACATATAGAGAGCCTGTGTACATCAGGGGGGGGATATATAGAGAGCCTGTGTACATCAGGGGGGATATATAGAGAGCCTATGTATCTCAGAGGGGGACATAGAGAGAGCCTGTGTATCTCAGGGGGGGATATATAGAGAGCCTGTGTACATCAGGGGGGGATATATAGAGAGCCTGTGTGTCTCAGGGGGGGACATTATATACAGTCTGTGGGTATCAGGGAGATATACACAGAGGGGAGCCGTGGCAGGTGTGCCTGGCAGTGAGGGTGAGCAGAACTCACACATTCCAGCAGGTAGAGGGCCTCCTCGGGCAGCAGCCACTGTCTCCCCCGCTCCGTGAAACCCGTGGTCTGCCAGAACTTCCCCTGTGCAGAGAGAGGCCCCTTATATATACTGTATGTATCTGTGTCACACACGCGGTGACCACGTTCAAACGCCGCCAGCCACGGCGTGACGAGGCACCGCAGGGTCCAGCCAGCCACGGTGTGACAAGCCACCGCAGGACCCAGCCAGCCACGAGGTGACAAGCCACCGCAGGGCCCAGCCAGCCACGGGGGTGACAAGTCACCGCAGGGCCCAGCCAGCCACGGGGCGACAAGCCACCGCAGGGCCCAGCCAGCCACGGGGCGACAAGCCACCGCAGGGCCCAGCCAGCCACGGGGTGACAACCCACCGCAGGGCCCAGCCAGCCACGGGGTGACAAGCCACCGCAGGGCCCAGCCAGCCACGAGGTGACAAGCCACCGCAGGGCCCAGCCTGCCAGCCACGGGGTGACAAGCCACCGCAGGGCCCAGCTAGCCACAGGGTGACAAGTCACCGCAGGGCCCAGCCAGCCACGGGGTGACAAGCCACCGCAGGGCCCAGCCAGCCACGGGGTGACAACCCACCGCAGGGCCCAGCCAGCCACGGGGTGACAACCCACCGCAGGGCCCAGCCAGCCACGGGGTGACAAGCCACCGCAGGGCCCAGCCAGCCACGGGGTGACAAGCCACCGCAGGGCCCAGCCAGCCACGAGATAACCAGGCACCGCAGGGTCCAGCCAGCCACAGGGTGACAAGCCACCGCAGGGTTCAGCCAGCCACAGGGTGACAAGTCACCGCAGGGCCCAGCCAGCCACGAGGTGACAAGCCACCGCAGGGCCCAGCCAGCCACAGGGTGACAAGTCACCGCAGGGCCCAGCCAGCCACGGGGTGACAAGTCACCGCAGGGCCCAGCCAGCCACGGGGTGACAAGCCACCGCAGGGCCCAGCCAGCCACGGGGTGACAACCCACCGCAGGGCCCAGCCAGCCACGGGGTGACAACCCACCGCAGGGCCCAGCCTGCCACAGGGTGACAAGCCACCGCAGGGCCCAGCCAGCCACGGGGTGACAAGCCACCGCAGGGCCCAGCCAGCCACGGGGTGACAAGCCACCGCAGGGCC
>NC_134504.1:6318238-6333238 GCF_040206685.1 Ascaphus truei
CTGCCCCTCCCTCTTACCCTGTGCCCCCTCGCTCTCTGCTGCCCCTCCCTTTTACCCTGTGCCCCCTTCGCTCTGCTGCCCCTCCCTCTTACCCTGTGCCCCCTTCGCGCTGCTGCCCCTCCCTCTTACCCTGTGCCCCTCCCTCTTACCCTGTGCCCCCCTCGCTCTGCTGCCCCTCCCTCTTACCCTCTGCTGCCTCTCCCTTTTCGGCGCACAGGTTGGTTCGTTCGACCCGTTTAGCGACGACCCGCGGCTTGGCGTGCAGAAGATTTACCTGTGCAAGTACAGCGGGTACCTGTCTGTCGCTGGGACCGCCGGACAGGTGAGAGACTCTCTGCCACCTGGGGGGGGGAATCTTGTAACCGGCAAACAAATTGTAACTGGGTTAACCAGGCCAGAACCGGGCCTTTTCCCTGGTCGGAAAGCCAACCTGCTCCTATCCTGATGCGCTAACTGAATGAGCGAGGCAGTGGGGTGGCCCTGACTATTGGGGACCCCCACACAGCGCCGGCTGCTGACCCGTATTCCCCTCGGCTGCAGGTCCTGGTTCTGGAGCTGAATGACGAGGCAGCGGAGCAGGCGGTGGAGCACACGGTGGTGGATCTCCTGCAGGAGCAGGAAGGTTACCGCTGGAAGGGCCACGAGCGGCTCAGGGCCCGCCTGGACCCGGTCCGCTTCCCCCCGGGTTTCCAGCCCTTCTCGCTGGTGCAGTGCCAGCCGCCCGCCGTCATCACCTCGCTGGCACTGCACTCCGAGTGGCGGCTGCTGGCGTTCGGCACCAGTCACGGCTTCGGCCTGTACGACTTCCAGCAGAGGCGGCAGGTGATCGTCAAGTAAGTGGCGCGAGGGGGAAGCGCGCCGGAGACACTGAGGGGCGCGCACGGGGGACTTGGATTGAGGGGGGGGGGGACACTCGAATTGAGGGGGAGGACTGATTGAGAGGGGGTGTGCGGGGGACCCGGGTTGAGGGGGTGGGGGGCGCGCGGTGGGCTTGGATTGAGGGGGATGCGGGTGGGACTCTGAGGGGGGGGGCGCAAGGGACTCTGAGGGGGTGGGGGCTGCGCATGGGACTCGGATTGAGGGGGTGTGCGGGGGACCCGTGTTGAGGGGGTGGGGGGCGCAGGGGACTCGGATTGAGGAGGGGGGGAAGGGTGCGCGTGGAACTCGGAGGGAGGGGTAACATTAACGTAGTGACAGGGTTAGCATGCATCCTTGGGGGGGCCCATCTTCTCCTTGAAGCACATGGCGTGACACTGACTGTGCGTCTTATAGCGAGACACCGTGACTGAGTGATTATGGCACCGCAGGAGTTACTGGCTCACGTAGAGCTGCAGAAGGACTCCAGGTGTGACGGGGAAATGAATAGGACTGGATGTTGGCAGTGCCCTTTCTGTGCCCACAGGTGCACCCTGCATGCCAGTGACCAGCTGGCGTTGGAGGGACCCCTCTCCCGGGTGAAGTCCCTGAAGAAATCCCTGCGCCAATCCTTCCGACGCATCCGAAGGAGCCAGGTCAACAAACGCAGGCCGGGCACGGATAGCAAGGTGCGGGCACATATATAAATACACGCGTGTGTGTTTACATTTACACATACATGGAGTCCAAGGAGGGGTTGAGTCCCAGTGGGTGGGGGATTGTTTTGAGGCTTTCGGGCCTATAAACGCCCAGACCACCCCTCTGGAGATGCCGCTCCCTCCTCCCCAGTGACCCCTGTGCTTACCCCCCCCCCCCCCCCAGCTGGTGCAGGAGGCCAACGCCCGCTTTGAGCAGGAGGCGCTGCAGGAGATGGAGCTGGCGCCCGTGCAGAGGCGGATCGAGGCTCGCTCAGCAGAAGACTCCTTCACTGGCTTCGTGCGCACGCTTTACTTCGCTGACACGTACCTGCGAGACAGTGAGTTAGACGCGGCGCGGGGGCCGGGGTGATTCCTGGGGGGGTCTTTGCTGGCTGACGCAGGTAGCGCGGTGGACGCAGCTCGGAGAGTCCGCGGTGGAAGAGTGCTGACATCTTCAATTCTCCCGGCAGGCTCCCGGCACACTCCCTCTCTCTGGGCCGGCACCAACGGCGGCACGGTGTACGCCTTCTCTCTGCGGGTGCCCCCTACGGAGCGCAGGATGGAGGAGCAGGTGTCCGCGGCGCAGGGTGAGCTGGGGCGGGGGGCTCCCATATTCCGGCACACAGTGTCTTGTGTCTTCTCTCTCGCACCCTGTACTGGGGCTTTATCTCCTCCTATAATCGGTGCCTCCCTCCTAATCTGCACCCCCCCCCCCCCCGTATCCTACATCACCTTCCCTGCTCCCGGCCTCACTTGTCCCCCCCTGCTCCCGGCCTCACCTGTCCCCCCCCTCTGCTCCCGGCCTCACCTGTTCCCCCCCCTCTGCTCCCGCCCTCACCTGTTCCCCCCCTCTGCTCCCGGTCTCACCTGTCCCCCCCCCCTGCTCCCGGTCTCACCTGTCCTCCACCCCTGCTCCCGCCCTCACCTGTCTCCCCCCCCTGCTCCCGCCCTCACCTGTCTCCCCCCCTGCTCCCGCCCTCACCTGTCCCCCCCCCTGCTCCCGCTCTCACCTGTCCCCCCCACTGCTCCCACCCTCACCTGTCCCCCCCCTCTGCTTCCGCCCTCACCTGTCCCCCCCCCCTGCTCCCGCCCTCACCTGTCCCCCCCCCCCTGCTCCCGCCCTCACCTGTCCCCCCCCCCTGCTCCCGCCCTCATCTATCCCCCCCCTCTGCTCCCGCCCTCACCTATCCCCCCCCTGCTCCCGCCCTCACCCGTCCCCCTCTGCTCCCAGCCAAGGAGATTCAGCTGATGCATCGGGCGCCAGTAGCTGGGATCCTAATTCTGGACGGTCACAGCGTCCCCCTCCCGGAGCCACTGGAAGCTGCTCACGACCTGTCCAAGAGCCCGGACATGCAGGGCAGCCACCAGCTGCTGGTCATATCCGAGGAGCAGTTTAAGGTACGGGTGTTGCCCGGGTTAGAGGGGGGGAGAGATGGGACAGGGTAACCATCCTGTGTGTTTTGGGGTTACTTGTGCCGCTGCCGCCCCCCCCCCCCCCCCACAGGTCTTCACCCTGCCCAAAGTGAGCAGCAAGCTGAAGCTGAAGCTGACGGCCACGGAGGGCTGCCGGGTGCGGAAGGTGGCGGTGTGCTCGTTCGGCAGCTGCCGGGCGGAGGATCACAGCGAGAACCACCTGACGGTGCTCACCAACCTCGGAGACATCCAGGTGGTGTCGCTGCCCCAGCTCAAGCCGCAGGTGCGCTACGCCTGCATCCGCAAGGAGGACGTGAGCGGCATCGCCTCGTGCGTCTTCACCAAGCACGGGCAAGGTAAGCGCCGGGCCCTGCGCCTGTGGACCGCCGACTGGCTGTTCTCTCACTGGGCGCTGCGCCCGGGGACGGCCCTGTGCCCATCGCCTGCTGGGCGGGGGCCGCCGGGCCCTTCTCGCTCCCCAATACGTGACTCTCTGGTGTCCCTGCAGGATTTTATCTGATCTCCCCCTCTGAGATGGAGAGGTTCTCGTTGTCCACGTGCTGGCTGGTGGCACCACGTTGCAGGGTGGACCCCCCCGAGCCCCCCCAAAACAGGGGGCGGCCGCAGCGAGGGGGCAGCACAGAGAGACAAACAGACAGATCCAGGTAAGTAACGGGGGGGGTTGTAACAGGCTCTTGCAATGCAACACATACCTGTAATGTAAGTTGGGGGGGGGAGGGTGAGTTATTTGACTCTTGGAAGTGGCAGATTGATGTGCAGGTCATTGCTACGTCCCCACGCCAAGTGTTTGGTGATTAAACTCTCTTTCTCTCTATGCGATCGCTCTCTTTCCTCTCTGTGATCGCTCCCTTTCTCCTCCCCCTGCAGGGTGTCCAGCAGGAGTGATGGGGACACAGAGGGTAAGCATGTCCCATGTGTCTGATTTGGGATTCTTGGGTTCTGCGGTGGATATAAAATAGTGTGTTGCGGAGTATAGTGCGCGTGCTCTCTCTCCTTCCCCGCGCGCTCTCTCTCCTTCCCCGCGCGCTCTCCTTCCCCGCGCGCTCTCTCTCTCCTTCCCCGCGCGCTCTCTCTCTCCTTCCCCGCGCGCTCTCTCTCTCCTTCCCCGCGCGCTCTCTCTCTCTCCTTCCCCGCGCGCTCTCTCTCTCCTTCCCCGCGCGCTCTCTCTCTCCTTCCCCGCGCGCTCTCTCTCTCCTTCCCCGCGCGCTCTCTCTCTCTCTCCTTCCCCGCGCGCTCTCTCTCTCTCTCCTTCCCCGCGCGCTCTCTCTCTCCTTCCCCGCGCGCTCTCTCTCTCTCTCCTTCCCCGCGCGCTCTCTCTCTCTCTCCTTCCCCGCGCGCTCTCTCTCTCTCTCTCCTTCCCCGCGCGCTCTCTCTCTCTCTCCTTCCCCGCGCGCTCTCTCTCTCTCTCCTTCCCCGCGCGCTCTCTCTCTCTCCTTCCCCGCGCGCTCTCTCTCTCTCTCCTTCCCCGCGCGCTCTCTCTCTCTCTCTCCTTCCCCGCGCGCTCTCTCTCTCTCTCCTTCCCCGCGCGCTCTCTCTCTCTCTCCTTCCCCGCGCGCTCTCTCTCTCTCTCTCCTTCCCCGCGCGCTCTCTCTCTCTCTCCTTCCCCGCGCGCTCTCTCTCTCTCTCTCCTTCCCCGCGCTCTCTCTCTCTCTCTCCTTCCCCGCGCGCTCTCTCTCTCTCTCCTTCCCCGCGCGCTCTCTCTCTCTCTCCTTCCCCGCGCGCTCTCTCTCTCTCTCTCCTTCCCCGCGCGCTCTCTCTCTCTCTCTCTCCTTCCCCGCGCGCTCTCTCTCTCTCTCTCCTTCCCCGCGCGCGCTCTCTCTCTCTCTCTCCTTCCCCGCGCGCTCTCTCTCTCTCTCCTTCCCCGCGCGCTCTCTCTCTCTCTCTCCTTCCCCGCGCGCTCTCTCTCTCTCTCTCCTTCCCCGCGCGCTCTCTCTCTCTCTCTCCTTCTCCGCGCGCTCTCTCTCTCTCTCCTTCCCCGCGCGCTCTCTCTCTCTCTCCTTCCCCGCGCGCTCTCTCTCTCTCCTTCCCCGCGCGCTCTCTGTCTGTCTCTCTGTGTCTGTCTCTCGCCCTGTCTTCCTCCTGTGTGTGTCTTCCCGCAGCTGTGCCCGCTGCTAGGCGTGACTCTCCCATCCTCTGTCAGTACACAGGTCCCGGGGCGCCCTGATGGAGCACGCGCTGCTGAACGATGAGCGTGAGTATGTTTTTAGTAACTAGACAGCGGCGTGTGCGTCAGTCTTGGCGTAGCACAGAGGGGCGTGTGGGTCACGTGTCACAGCCCGGCCTCTCTCTGTCCCCTTTGCAGACGTACTGAAGGAGATCCAGAGCACTCTAGAAAGTTCCAGAATGTAAGTATGCAGGAGAGCGGTCTACTCCAGGGGTGTCCAAATGCCGCCAACAGGCCACGTTTGAATATCCCTGCTTCAGCACAGGTGGCTCAGTCTCCGGCGCGTTTCCGACTCTCGTCTCTTTTGCTTCCCAGAAGCTTCGGCGAAAGGAACTCTCGCCAAATCCACGTAGGAAGCCGGCTCAGTAACGGCGCAGGTACGAAAACCGAGGGGGGGGGGGAAACGGGGTTACACGCCACGAAACGCGCTCTCCGTACGGTGGGAGATGAGGGGACTTCAGGGTCACTATCGGTTGTATTTTGTGGCCAAGATTAGACGGGCGAATGTGTCCAAATTTGATGTGCTGGCTACTTTGTTTTTATGAATATTTGGCCAAAAAAGTTCAATTGACCCCCCCCCCCTCAAAATATTTGACTATTCTTCCATTTCTCCCCTCCCCCGAATGTTCAAATACTCGTATTTTAAAAAAACATATGATTGGCGGCTTTCTATGAAGTGCAACACATTCGCAAATTTTAAAAAAAAAGCACCATTTTCGCAGCAAATTCAAATTTAGTCTCGGCATTGGCTTTTCAGCCAAAATGGTGGAATATATGCGTATTATTATTATTATTATTATTATTTTCCAATGTGTGGGCGGGAGGGCGATCTGCGTGACTTTTGCCATGTCCTTTCTATTATAACGGTGACGGGTGTCCGGATAGGAAGAGAGACGGGTTGGTGACAGCTGCTTGTGATGAGGGTTTTGAGCTGCAATGTTTCGGACGGGAGAGGGAAGTAGAGACAGATGGGCAGGAATGAGGCTGGGCAGAGTACTGAAGTGACATCCTAGGGAGGGGGGGAAGAGACGAGCAGAGTACTGAAGTGACATCCTAGGGAGAGGGGGAAGAGACGGGGCAGAATACTGAAGTGACATCCTAGGGAGAGGGGGAAGAGACGGGCAGAGCAGAGTACTGAAGTGACATCCTAGGGAGGGGGGGAAGAGACTGGGCAGAGTACTGAAGTGACATCCTAGGGAGGGGGGGAGAGACGGGCAGAGTACTGAAGTGACATCCTAGGGAGGGGGGGAGAGACGGGCAGAGTACTGAAGTGACATCCTAGGGAGGGGGGGAAGAGACTGGGCAGAGCAGAGTACTGCAGTGACATCCTAGGGAGGGGGGGAAGAGACTGGGCAGAGCAGAGTACTGCAGTGACATCCTAGGGAGGGGGGGAAGAGACTGGGCAGAGCAGAGTACTGAAGTGACATCCTAGGGAGAGGGGAAGAGACTGGGCAGATCAGAGCCTTGCACTAGGAGGAAATCTCTGATGCGGAATTGCTTGGTACGGGATTTGGAGCTGTAAGATTTCAGATGGGAGAGAATAGTAGAGACGGGTGAGCAGAAAGGAGACCGCGCAGAGTGCAGAACCAACTGCCTCTCCGATCAGAACCTCTCAGATGCAGAATTGTAAGCGGCTGCGGAGTGTGTGGGGGGGGGGGGGTCGGTGTATAACGTGTCCCCCCCGCAATGCTAACTGTGTGTTCCTCCTGTGTTTTCTCTTGTGTGAAACAGAATGAGACGCCGCAGACGAGACGCTGAAATTTTTGGGCGAGGAGCCCGTTGCCATGACACTACTGACCCGTGGGGAGGGAGAAAAAGAGCGCCAACACCCCCTCCCCGTACCCCAAACCTTCTCCTGTCTGCACCCCCCCCTCCCCTGTTCACTTGTTCCTGCGGGAGACTGTTTTTAAGTTATATCTTTTACTGCCTTAACCCCCCCCCCCCCCCCCCCGTGCGGACAGCGCTGACCCCAGGCAGGACCCACCCCCCGTGCGGACAGCGCTGACCCCAGACAGGAGAGGGCGCGGTTGTCATTTTTTTTGTTTGTTTTTATCGTCCGATGATTTTTAAAGAGAACATTTTGGATATTTTGCCTTTTATTGGAGTATTTTAGCAGCGTTCTTATGATTTTTTTTACAACGATATACAGGATGACCGCCGCGGTGACGCCGTGTGCCTGTTTGGATGTAGAATCTATTTTTGTAGCGGGGGGAATGGAGCTGTGATTGTCGGGGTGATCTTCACATTTTGTGGCCCAATAAACGCTGCCTGCTGACCGATCGCTGTCATTTCACGTCTTTGGTCCAGAACGTCACCCAGTCACACAGAGCAGTGATACAGCAGCACCCAGTCACACAGAGCAGTGATACAATAGCACCCAGTCACACAGAGCAGTGATACAGCAGCACCCAGTCACACAGAGCAGTGATACAATAGCACCCAGTCATACAGAGCAGTGATACAGCAGCACCCAGTCATACAGAGCAGTGATACAGCAGCACCCAGTCATACAGAGCAGTGATACAGCAGCACCCAGTCACACAGAGCAGTGATACAGCAGCACCCAGTCACACAGAGCAGTGATACAGCAGCACCCAGTCACACAGAGCAGTGATACAATAGCACCCAGTCACACAGAGCAGTGATACAATAGCACCCAGTCATACAGAGCAGTGATACAGCAGCACCCAGTCATACAGAGCAGTGATACAGCAGCACCCAGTCACACAGAGCAGTGATACAGCAGCACCCAGTCATATAGAGCAGTGATACAGCAGCACCCAGTCATACAGAGCAGTGATACAGCAGCACCCAGTCATACAGAGCAGTGATACAACAGCACCCAGTCATACAGAGCAGTGATACAACAGCACCCAGTCACACAGAGCAGTGATACAACAGCACCCAGTCACACAGAGCAGTGATACAACAGCACCCAGTCACACAGAGCAGTGATACAACAGCACCCAGTCATACAGAGCAGTGATACAACAGCACCCAGTCATACAGAGCAGTGATACAACAGCACCCAGTCATACAGAGCAGTGATACAACAGCACCCAGTCATACAGAGCAGTGATACAACAGCACCCAGTCATACAGAGCAGTGATACAACAGCACCCAGTCATACAGAGCAGTGATACAACAGCACTGATCAGTGTCGCACACACACACGAGAGAGGGGCTCCCTCAGTGTCACACACACACGAGAGGGGCTCCCTCAGTGTCACACACACGAGAGAGGGGCTCCCTCAGTGTCACACACACACACGAGAGGGGCTCCCTCAGTGTCACACACACACAGGCTCCCTTAGTGTCACACACACAGGGGCTCCCTCAGTGTCACACACAGGGGCTCCCTCAGTGTCACACACACACAGGGGCTCCCTCAGTGTCACACACACACGGGCTCCCTCAGTGTCACACACACACACAGGGGCTCCCTCAGTGTCACACACACACACGGGCTCCCTCAGTGTCACACACACACACAGGGGCTCCCTCAGTGTCACACACACACACACAGGGGCTCCCTCAGTGTTACACACACACGGGCTCCCTCAGTGTTACACACACAGGGGCTCCCTCAGTGTCACACACACACACACACACACACGGGCTCCCTCAGTGTCACACACACAGGGGCTCCCTCAGTGTCACACACACACAGGGGCTCTCAGTGTCACACACACACACACAGGGGCTCCCTCAGTGTCACACAAACACACAGGCTCACTCAGTCTGGCAGTGTCGTACACAGGAGAGTGGATCCCTTAGTCTGGGAGTGATACTTACACACACACAGCTCCCTCAGTCTGGCAGTGTCACACACACATCCCTCAATGTGTCAGTGACACACACGAGAAAGGGTTTCCCAATGTGTCACTGACACACACACACGGCTCCCTCGGTGTCACACACACAGCTCACTCTGTCAGTGTCGTGCACACACACACAGGAGAGGGGCTCCCTCAGTCTGTCAGTGTCACACACACACACAGGAGAGGGGCTCCCTCAGTATCTCACACACACGAGAGGGGCTCCCTCAGTATCTCACACACACGAGAGGGGCTCCCTTAGTCTGTCAGTGTCACACACACACACACACACAGGAGAGGGGCTCCCTCAGTGTCTCACACACAGGAGAGGGGCTCCCTCAGTCTGTCAGTGTCACACACACACACACAGGAGAGGGGCTCCCTCAGTATCTCACACACACGAGAGGGGCTACCTCAGTCTGTCAGTGTCACACACACACAAGAGGGGCTCCCTTAGTCTGTCAGTGTCACACACACACACACACACACACACACACACAGGAGAGGGTCTCCCTCAGTGTCTCACACACAGGAGAGGGTCTCCCTCAGTGTCTCACACACAGGAGAGGGTCTCCCTCAGTCTGTCAGTGTCACACACACACACACAGGAGAGGGGCTCCCTCAGTATCTCACACACACGAGAGGGGCTCCCTCAGTCTCAGTGTCACACACACACAGGAGAGGGGCTCCCTCAGTGTCTCACACACACGAGAGGATCTCCCTCAGTCTGTTGGTGTCACACACACACACAAGAGGGGCTCCCTTAGTCTGTCAGTGTCACACACACACAGGAGAGGGGCTCCCTCAGTGTCTCACACACAGGAGAGGGTTTCCCTCAGTCTGTTGGTGTCACACACACACACACACACACACACACACAGGAGAGGGGCTCCCTCAGTGTCTCACACACAGGAGAGGGTCTCCCTCAGTGTCTCACACACAGGAGAGGGTCTCCCTCAGTCTGTTGGTGTCACACACACACAGCTACCTCAGTCTGTCAGTGACACACATGCGTCTTTATTGCTTGTCACGTGACCGCTGTTCCTCCTCTGTTTGCGGAGGGTGTGGCACACAGTCCAAAGGTGACTTTAATAATGTCCCTTTACTGCCCTGCTCCCAGCCTGTGGTGACACCACACCCACCGCTATTACCCGTCTCATGTTACTGATTAACCCTCTGGGGGTCACGAAGAACAATCTAAAGAGGAACAATTACCCATCACCGTCCTCTCCCTGTGTGACACGTCCTGTCCCTGCACAATATAACCTGTCCCCATACGTGTGTGGCCGCAGGTGCAACGTGTACTTACCGGTGACATGCCTGGCCGTCCGTGTTCTTGGTTACACAGATCTCGCAGCGTGTTCCCATGTTTACACGCATGTTACGGGTACATTGCGACATACCGCCGGTCCCTCTGACCGCGCATGTTGAGTGGCAGTGCCACTTGATAACGTGATGTCTATATTCGGGGGGTCGAGTCCGGTCCTGGTATTCAGCGCCTGCCCCAAAGCATTCTGGGAAGTGCGGTTTGCTGTCCCGTAGGTAACTCCAAGCCTGGATCCGGCTGCATTGTAAAAAAGTGATTAGCGGGATGCTGGGGTACCGGGGAACCATCCCCCCACCCCTGCCACCCCTGCGATACACCCCAGTGTCACATGTCCCCTGCCATGTATCAGCGCTCATAACACGTGGGGTGATGTATCTGCCCCTGCTGAAATACTAGGGCAGTAATTGCCCCGGGACAAACTGCTCCAGCCGCCCCACACTCTATCACACACACACACACACACACACACACACACACACTCACACACTCACACTCTGTCACACACACACACTGACACACACACACTGACACACACACTCACACTCTGTCACACACACACTGTCCCTACATAGCACGTGTTGTACCTGTGTATATCCTGTACCTGTATCTGCCAGTGGCTGGAGCTCGAAACCTTCAGCTGCACATAAGCTCTGCAGAGCATCGCTCCCTACGCAGCTGCACATAGGATCTGCAGAGCATCACTCCCTACTCAGCTGCACATAGGATCTGCAGAACATCGCTCCCTACTCAGCTGCACATAGGATCTGCAGAGCATTGCTCCCTACTCAGCCGCACATAGGATCTGCAGAGCATCGCTCCCTACTCAGCCGCACATAGGATCTGCAGAGCATCGCTCCCTACTCAGCTGCACATAGGATCTGCAGAGCATCGCTCCCTACTCAGCCGCACATAGGATCTGCAGAGCATCGCTCCCTACTCAGCAGCACATAGGATCTGCAGAGCATCGCTCCCTACTCAGCAGCACATAGGATCTGCAGAGCATCGCTCCCTACTCAGCTGCACATAGGGTCTGCAGAGCATCGCTCCCTACTCAGCTGCACATAGGATCTGCAGAGCATTGCTCCCTACTCAGCTGCACATAGGATCTGCAGAGCATTGCTCCCTACTCAGCTGCACATAGGATCTGCAGAGCATTGCTCCCTACTCAGCTGCACATAGATCTGCAGAGCATCGGTCCCTACTCAGCTGCACATAGATCTGCAGAGCATCGGTCCCTACTCAGCTGCACATAGATCTGCAGAGCATCGCTCCCTACTCAGCTGCACATAGGATCTGCAGAGCATTGCTCCCTACTCAGCTGCACATAGGATCTGCAGAGCATTGCTCCCTACTCAGCTGCACATAGGATCTGCAGAGCATTGCTCCCTACTCTGCTCCACATAGATCTGCAGAGCATCGGTCCCTACTCAGCTGCACATAGATCTGCAGAGCATAACTCCCTGCCCAGCTGCACATAGATCTGCAGAGCATAACTCCCTGCCCAGCTGCACATAGATCTGCAGAGCATAACTCCCTGCCCAGCTGCACATAGATCTGCAGAGCATAACTACATACTCAGCTGCAGAGGCTGTGCAGAGCATCGCTCCCTACTCAGCTGCACATAGATCTGCAGAGCATTGCTCCCTGGTCAGCTGAACATATGACATTGCTACACAGGCTCTGCAGAGCATCACTACATACTCAACTGAACATATGAGTTGCAGAGCATCGCTACATACTCAGCTGCACGTAGGCACTGCAGAGCATCACTTCCTACAATGCAAATCACCTGAGCATGCCTGTTCTGACTCTCCCATTGGTCAGTTCCCCAAGATGAGGCCAATTAGGCTTCAGGTGATCCTGGAACTCGTTAACCAATCAGGACGCAGAGTTGCTTAAAGCCTGTCCAGGTGCCCACCTGCTGACCTGTGACTCCCTGTGCTCCTCTTTGTGCTGCTATGAGGATGGGTGTGTTCCTGTATCAGGGGGCTGTAATCTTTGCGTGTATGCTGGTTGTATGCGGCATGGACTGGGTAAGTGATGGGCTGGGGTAAGTTGTTAGGAGGGGGCTGGTCTCTGTAGTGGGTGAGGGCCCCAGGGTGTAGATTTTGGGGGCAGTGTGACCTAAAGCTAGAACAGCAGGGACTAGGTGTGGGTGCTGATCCAGTGATTGGGGGGTTCCTACACTCTGGTAGCAGGAGATACTGCAAGCCAGTGTTGGGGTACAGTGAGACATCACTATATAGGGAAACCAGCCCCCCAAATTAGATCTGAACCCTCCTACAATGCGCAACGACTCTCTGCAGGGTCAGGTATCCCTAACCCTATGTCTGTGGTACCCCAAGTCTCCCCAGGTATAATCAGCGCTATCTTTGGGGGGGGGCTCCAGGTGAATAACCCACAATCTCTCTATATGGTTATTGTGTATGTATATCTATCTTTATATAGCACCATCCCTGTATACATACATAACACACAATGGGAGTAAGAGCTTCAGGCATAAAAGTAACATTAGGAAGAGGATTCCCTGCCCCGCAGAGCTTACAATCTATTACTCGGACAGCTGATGATTAGCGGGGTCTCTTGCTGTTGATGCCCTTTTTCCTATGAATCCCCCTTTGGGTGGAGGCCTCTCCCTGCCCATGGTGTGGCTGCCTGATCTGTAGGGTCAGGGTTGTAGGGGGGGGGGGGGGTGAGCCTGTGTTAGGGTTGTGACCTCTGACCCTGCCCCCCCCTCCCGTCTCTCAGCACGCAGGACGCTGTAACGTTTCCGGGGTGTGGGGGAACGGCCTGGGCTCTGTGCTCAGCCTCTCCTCCGAGGGTCTCCAGCTCACTGGCCTCCTGCGCTCTGCTGTCGAGTCCTCGCGGGGGGCTGCGGGGGGCGAGAGGATCGGGAAGGTGGTGGGGGTCCTTGGAGATGGGGAGCAGCCGACCTTCGCCATGTCTGTGAGCTGGACTGGAGGTGAGACCTCAGAACTGGGGAGGGGGGACTGTACCCCCCAAACCTTGTGACTGTACCCCCCAAACCTTGTGACTGTACCCCCAAACCTTGTGACTGTACCCCCAAACCTTGTGACCTTTATATGCTCCCCTCACACTGTTAGATGGTTTTGTTGTTTCCCACAACCTTTCTTGTGCTGTCCACAGTGACCCTTTTGTTTCCCCCCCACTGTACCTTTAGGGGGGGGGGAGGGGGTATCGCTGTCACTTACAGCAGGAGCTTCCAAAGTCTCGGGTAGGGACGGAGACTTCTGGGCACTTTTAAAATGGCGGCTGCTTCCTCTTGTAATTGGCATGCAGCTGTGTACTTTGTCTTGTGTATCGCACACCTGGATGTAGCGCTGTACATAGGATTTTTGTAGGCAGAGCCTGTCCCAGTAGGACGTAAAGTCACACGGAGCGGGCTAAACCACTTCAAAGGCTGTCACCCCTCTGACCTATTTCTTTAGACCAGCGATTGCCATCAGGGGGTGCGTGTGGCGTCGCCAAGGGGTACACCCCAAAATCTGTGCTGGCGGATCCCAAGCAGTATGGGGGGGTGGGGGGGCTGATCCCGTGTGGGGGCTGTGCACTTGGGCAAGACCCCAAACTGCACCTTAGTGTGAGGGTTATCGCTGTCTCAGCAGTAGTTTCCAATGTCGCTCCCCACAATGCTTTGCATCCACAGCAGCAAGGCATTGTGGGGCGTGACTTTGGAAGTCCTCGCAGTGAGTGACCGCTATGCCCCCCCCCCCCCATGCTGCCTGCACACACTGAGGGGCAGTTTGGGGGGATTATTAAGCGTGTTCACCCCCACGAGCTCAGGACACTATTCTGCCTGGGCTCAGTCAGTTATGTTAGAGATACTCTGAGGGGGCAATAAGACTTATTACTTGGGGGCAGGAGTATTTTCTAGCAGGGGGAGCACAGGGTGTAGGTTTGGGGCTCGCTGCTTTAGATGAAATGATTTGTAATGAGAATTCTGGGTTTTGCGCCTCTTTCCTCGCCACGTTTTTGACGCAAACTGCACATTTAACCGTTGCAGTGCCAGAGGTTCCGGCTCCACAATGTGTTGCTGGCACTGCAGGGGTTGTATCTCCCTCTCCCTGTTAATGAGATGTTTCCCCCGCAGGGTCAGTCAGCACCTGGGCCGGTCAGTGTTTCCGGAGGTCAGACGGCACCGTCCTGCGGACCATGTGGCTGCTGAGATCCGCGGCCAGTTCAGAGGTCAACAGCTGGAAGGCAACCAGGTAACAGCGGGATGTGCTGACGCCATCTTTATCTCGCCCGCTCCTACACCGGACGCGCGCTGAGGGAGCAGCAGAGCTGGGGTTGTTATACAGGGTGGCGTTGTATGAGGGTGCTGAGTATCTGCACACTTCCTCCAGCTGTAATGCTCCTCTTTCTCTGGATCTGCAGTGCCCCCTTCACAAAGCAGGAGGTCCAATAACCCAATGCCCGAACCCTAGCTAGGTCTGCCGTGCTGATTGCAGGGTAATAGAGGGTTGGAGAAGTAATATCTTCTGGGCTCTCTCTTTATTACTTTCTTATACGCAGTCGGTTTTCTGTGAGGTTAGGCGATAACCCATCTCCCGTAGTGCTCCAACCCTCCATGCCCCACAGGCTCCCTGGGATAATTAGGGCGGTTGTGGGGAGGGGACCTCCTGCTCTCTGCAGCTGGGACCTGATGGATGTCCTCCTCTTCTTCTTCCAGGGTTGGTGAA
>NC_134504.1:6338238-6383135 GCF_040206685.1 Ascaphus truei
ATGTGTATATGTGTATATGTGTATATGTGTATATGTGTATATGTGTATATGTGTATATGTGTATATGTGTATATGTGTATATGTGTATATGTGTATATGTGTATATGTGTATATGTGTATATGTGTATATGTGTATATGTGTATATGTGTATATGTGTATATGTGTATATGTGTATATGTGTATATGTGTATATGTGTATATGTGTATATGTGTATATGTGTATATGTGTATATGTGTATATGTGTATATGTGTATATGTGTATATGTGTATATGTGTATATGTGTATATGTGTATATGTGTATATGTGTATATGTGTATATGTGTATATGTGTATATGTGTATATGTGTATATGTGTATATGTGTATATGTGTATATGTGTATATGTGTATATGTGTATATGTGTATATGTGTATATGTGTATATGTGTATATGTGTATATGTGTATATGTGTATATGTGTATATGTGTATATGTGTATATGTGTATATGTGTATATGTGTATATGTGTATATGTGTATATGTGTATATGTGTATATGTGTATATGTGTATATGTGTATATGTGTATATGTGTATATGTGTATATGTGTATATGTGTATATGTGTATATGTGTATATGTGTATATGTGTATATGTGTATATGTGTATATGTGTATATGTGTATATGTGTATATGTGTATATGTGTATATGTGTATATGTGTATATGTGTATATGTGTATATGTGTATATGTGTATATGTGTATATGTGTATATGTGTATATGTGTATATGTGTATATGTGTATATGTGTATATGTGTATATGTGTATATGTGTATATGTGTATATGTGTATATGTGTATATGTGTATATGTGTATATGTGTATATGTGTATATGTGTATATGTGTATATGTGTATATGTGTATATGTGTATATGTGTATATGTGTATATGTGTATATGTGTATATGTGTATATGTGTATATGTGTATATGTGTATATGTGTATATGTGTATATGTGTATATGTGTATATGTGTATATGTGTATATGTGTATATGTGTATATGTGTATATGTGTATATGTGTATATGTGTATATGTGTATATGTGTATATGTGTATATGTGTATATGTGTATATGTGTATATGTGTATATGTGTATATGTGTATATGTGTATATGTGTATATGTGTATATGTGTATATGTGTATATGTGTATATGTGTATATGTGTATATGTGTATATGTGTATATGTGTATATGTGTATATGTGTATATGTGTATATGTGTATATGTGTATATGTGTATATGTGTATATGTGTATATGTGTATATGTGTATATGTGTATATGTGTATATGTGTATATGTGTATATGTGTATATGTGTATATGTGTATATGTGTATATGTGTATATGTGTATATGTGTATATGTGTATATGTGTATATGTGTATATGTGTATATGTGTATATGTGTATATGTGTATATGTGTATATGTGTATATGTGTATATGTGTATATGTGTATATGTGTATATGTGTATATGTGTATATGTGTATATGTGTATATGTGTATATGTGTATATGTGTATATGTGTATATGTGTATATGTGTATATGTGTATATGTGTATATGTGTATATGTGTATATGTGTATATGTGTATATGTGTATATGTGTATATGTGTATATGTGTATATGTGTATATGTGTATATGTGTATATGTGTATATGTGTATATGTGTATATGTGTATATGTGTATATGTGTATATGTGTATGTGTATATGTGTATATGTGTATATGTGTATATGTGTATATGTGTATATGTGTATATGTGTATATGTGTATATGTGTATATGTGTATATGTGTATATGTGTATATGTGTATATGTGTATATGTGTATATGTGTATATGTGTATATGTGTATATGTGTATATGTGTATATGTGTATATGTGTATATGTGTATATGTGTATATGTGTATATGTGTATATGTGTATATGTGTATATGTGTATATGTGTATATGTGTATATGTGTATATGTGTATATGTGTATATGTGTATATGTGTATATGTGTATATGTGTATATGTGTATATGTGTATATGTGTATATGTGTTAGTGTATATGTGTATATGTGTATATGTGTATATGTGTATATGTGTATATGTGTATATGTGTATATGTGTATATGTGTATATGTGTATATGTGTATATGTGTATATGTGTATATGTGTGTATGTGTGTATGTGTGTATGTGTGTATGTGTGTATGTGTGTATGTGTGTATGTGTGTATGTGTGTATGTGTGTATGTGTGTATGTGTGTATGTGTGTATGTGTGTATGTGTGTATGTGTGTATGTGTGTATGTGTGTATGTGTGTATGTGTGTATGTGTGTATGTGTGTATGTGTGTATGTGTGTATGTGTGTATGTGTGTATGTGTGTATGTGTGTATGTGTGTATGTGTGTATGTGTGTATGTGTGTATGTGTGTATGTGTGTATGTGTGTATGTGTGTATGTGTGTATGTGTGTATGTGTGTATGTGTGTATGTGTGTATGTGTGTATGTGTGTATGTGTGTATGTGTGTATGTGTGTATGTGTGTATGTGTGTATGTGTGTATGTGTGTATGTGTGTATGTGTGTATGTGTGTATGTGTGTATGTGTGTATGTGTGTATGTGTGTATGTGTGTATGTGTGTATGTGTGTATGTGTGTATGTGTGTATGTGTGTATGTGTGTATGTGTGTATATGTGTATATGTGTGTATGTGTATATGTGTATATGTGTATATGTGTATGTGTGTATGTGTGTATGTGTATATGTGTATATGTGTATATGTGTATATGTGTATATGTGTATATGTGTATATGTGTATATGTGTATATGTGTATATGTGTATATGTGTATATGTGTATATGTGTATATGTGTATATGTGTATATGTGTATATGTGTATATGTGTATATGTGTATATGTGTATATGTGTATATGTGTATATGTGTATATGTGTATATGTGTATATGTGTATATGTGTATATGTGTATATGTGTATATGTGTATATGTGTATATGTGTATATGTGTATATGTGTATATGTGTATATGTGTATATGTGTATATGTGTATATGTGTATATGTGTATATGTGTATATGTGTATATGTGTATATGTGTATATGTGTATATGTGTATATGTGTATATGTGTATATGTGTATATGTGTATATGTGTATATGTGTATATGTGTATATGTGTATATGTGTATATGTGTATATGTGTATATGTGTATATGTGTATATGTGTATATGTGTATATGTGTATATGTGTATATGTGTATATGTGTATATGTGTATATGTGTATATGTGTATATGTGTATATGTGTATATGTGTATATGTGTATATGTGTATATGTGTATATGTGTATATGTGTATATGTGTATATGTGTATATGTGTATATGTGTATATGTGTATATGTGTATATGTGTATATGTGTATATGTGTATATGTGTATATGTGTATATGTGTATATGTGTATATGTGTATATGTGTATATGTGTATATGTGTATATGTGTATATGTGTATATGTGTATATGTGTATATGTGTATATGTGTATATGTGTATATGTGTATATGTGTATATGTGTATATGTGTATATGTGTATATGTGTATATGTGTATATGTGTATATGTGTATATGTGTATATGTGTATATGTGTATATGTGTATATGTGTATATGTGTATATGTGTATATGTGTATATGTGTATATGTGTATATGTGTATATGTGTATATGTGTATATGTGTATATGTGTATATGTGTATATGTGTATATGTGTATATGTGTATATGTGTATATGTGTATATGTGTATATGTGTATATGTGTATATGTGTATATGTGTATATGTGTATATGTGTATATGTGTATATGTGTATATGTGTATATGTGTATATGTGTATATGTGTATATGTGTATATGTGTATATGTGTATATGTGTATATGTGTATATGTGTATATGTGTATATGTGTATATGTGTATATGTGTATATGTGTATATGTGTATATGTGTATATGTGTATATGTGTATATGTGTATATGTGTATATGTGTATATGTGTATATGTGTATATGTGTATATGTGTATATGTGTATATGTGTATATGTGTATATGTGTATATGTGTATATGTGTATATGTGTATATGTGTATATGTGTATATGTGTATATGTGTATATGTGTATATGTGTATATGTGTATATGTGTATATGTGTATATGTGTATATGTGTATATGTGTATATGTGTATATGTGTATATGTGTATATGTGTATATGTGTATATGTGTATATGTGTATATGTGTATATGTGTATATGTGTATATGTGTATATGTGTATATGTGTATATGTGTATATGTGTATATGTGTATATGTGTATATGTGTATATGTGTATATGTGTATATGTGTATATGTGTATATGTGTATATGTGTATATGTGTATATGTGTATATGTGTATATGTGTATATGTGTATATGTGTATATGTGTATATGTGTATATGTGTATATGTGTATATGTGTATATGTGTATATGTGTATATGTGTATATGTGTATATGTGTATATGTGTATATGTGTATATGTGTATATGTGTATATGTGTATATGTGTATATGTGTATATGTGTATATGTGTATATGTGTATATGTGTATATGTGTATATGTGTATATGTGTATATGTGTATATGTGTATATGTGTATATGTGTATATGTGTATATGTGTATATGTGTATATGTGTATATGTGTATATGTGTATATGTGTATATGTGTATATGTGTATATGTGTATATGTGTATATGTGTATATGTGTATATGTGTATATGTGTATATGTGTATATGTGTATATGTGTATATGTGTATATGTGTATATGTGTATATGTGTATATGTGTATATGTGTATATGTGTATATGTGTATATGTGTATATGTGTATATGTGTATATGTGTATATGTGTATATGTGTATATGTGTATATGTGTATATGTGTATATGTGTATATGTGTATATGTGTATATGTGTATATGTGTATATGTGTATATGTGTATATGTGTATATGTGTATATGTGTATATGTGTATATGTGTATATGTGTATATGTGTATATGTGTATATGTGTATATGTGTATATGTGTATATGTGTATATGTGTATATGTGTATATGTGTATATGTGTATATGTGTATATGTGTATATGTGTATATGTGTATATGTGTATATGTGTATATGTGTATATGTGTATATGTGTATATGTGTATATGTGTATATGTGTATATGTGTATATGTGTATATGTGTATATGTGTATATGTGTATATGTGTATATGTGTATATGTGTATATGTGTATATGTGTATATGTGTATATGTGTATATGTGTATATGTGTATATGTGTATATGTGTATATGTGTATATGTGTATATGTGTATATGTGTATATGTGTATATGTGTATATGTGTATATGTGTATATGTGTATATGTGTATATGTGTATATGTGTATATGTGTATATGTGTATATGTGTATATGTGTATATGTGTATATGTGTATATGTGTATATGTGTATATGTGTATATGTGTATATGTGTATATGTGTATATGTGTATATGTGTATATGTGTATATGTGTATATGTGTATATGTGTATATGTGTATATGTGTATATGTGTATATGTGTATATGTGTATATGTGTATATGTGTATATGTGTATATGTGTATATGTGTATATGTGTATATGTGTATATGTGTATATGTGTATATGTGTATATGTGTATATGTGTATATGTGTATATGTGTATATGTGTATATGTGTATATGTGTATATGTGTATATGTGTATATGTGTATATGTGTATATGTGTATATGTGTATATGTGTATATGTGTATATGTGTATATGTGTATATGTGTATATGTGTATATGTGTATATGTGTATATGTGTATATGTGTATATGTGTATATGTGTATATGTGTATATGTGTATATGTGTATATGTGTATATGTGTATATGTGTATATGTGTATATGTGTATATGTGTATATGTGTATATGTGTATATGTGTATATGTGTATATGTGTATATGTGTATATGTGTATATGTGTATATGTGTATATGTGTATATGTGTATATGTGTATATGTGTATATGTGTATATGTGTATATGTGTATATGTGTATATGTGTATATGTGTATATGTGTATATGTGTATATGTGTATATGTGTATATGTGTATATGTGTATATGTGTATATGTGTATATGTGTATATGTGTATATGTGTATATGTGTATATGTGTATATGTGTATATGTGTATATGTGTATATGTGTATATGTGTATATGTGTATATGTGTATATGTGTATATGTGTATATGTGTATATGTGTATATGTGTATATGTGTATATGTGTATATGTGTATATGTGTATATGTGTATATGTGTATATGTGTATATGTGTATATGTGTATATGTGTATATGTGTATATGTGTATATGTGTATATGTGTATATGTGTATATGTGTATATGTGTATATGTGTATATGTGTATATGTGTATATGTGTATATGTGTATATGTGTATATGTGTATATGTGTATATGTGTATATGTGTATATGTGTATATGTGTATATGTGTATATGTGTATATGTGTATATGTGTATATGTGTATATGTGTATATGTGTATATGTGTATATGTGTATATGTGTATATGTGTATATGTGTATATGTGTATATGTGTATATGTGTATATGTGTATATGTGTATATGTGTATATGTGTATATGTGTATATGTGTATATGTGTATATGTGTATATGTGTATATGTGTATATGTGTATATGTGTATATGTGTATATGTGTATATGTGTATATGTGTATATGTGTATATGTGTATATGTGTATATGTGTATATGTGTATATGTGTATATGTGTATATGTGTATATGTGTATATGTGTATATGTGTATATGTGTATATGTGTATATGTGTATATGTGTATATGTGTATATGTGTATATGTGTATATGTGTATATGTGTATATGTGTATATGTGTATATGTGCTGTAATCCAAAAATACTCCCCTTGTTGGCGCGCTGATCCCTGCACATAGTAAATTGCGTTTTACTATATGTCGTTGGTAGAGCAATCACGCGAGGGCAATTATAGGCTCGTCACTGTCTGATCTGCCCTATTCCTGCTGCGCAATAACTCCTGAGGTGCCACGGCTGGCCGTCCGTGTCTGCTGGCCACCACTGCTTCTCCAACAGTGTACAGTACGTGCAAATTCCACGTGTGAGCGCATTCGCATGTCTTATGCAGCCATGCCCTTCCCCATTATCTCTTGGGCATAAACTGCCGGCAGGGATTCTGGGTAATGAGTGCCACGGGAGACCAGGACTCTTTCCCGGGATCTTGCACCGGACTGGACGCAGACATCAAATAAACGGGTTTCTTTTGGCCAGAACCAGCAGTCGCCAGACAATACCATCAACGGAGCTCTGCTCGCGCCACCCGGGGAATGCAGGGGGATCCGTGGTGCCCGGTGCCACCGAAAGGGCTTACCCGGCGCAGGCAGCCGTGGCATCGGGTGTCGCTAGCATAACCTCCGAGTACACTGCGGGGCGAAGCACTACAGGGCGGCGCTGCAGGGCGGCACGCCAACGCGCGGGGGTGAGGCACTGCAGGGCGGCACGCCAACGCGCAGGGGTGAGGCACTACAGGTCGGCACGCCAACGCGCGGGGGTGAGGCACTGCAGGTCGGCACGCCAACGCGCGGGGGTGAGGCACTGCAGGTCGGCACGCCAACGCGCGGGGGTGAGGCACTGCAGGGCGGCACGCCAACGCGCAGGGGTGAGGCACTACAGGGCGGCGCTGCAGGGCGGCACGCCAACGCGCGGGGGTGAGGCACTACAGGGCGGCACGCCAACGCGCGGGGGTGAGGCACTGCAGGGCAGCGCTGCAGGGCGGCACGCCAACGCGCGGGGGTGAGGCACTACAGGGCGGCGCTGCAGGGCGGCACGCCAACGCGCGGGGGTGAGGCACTACAGGGCGGCACGCCAACGCGCGGGGGTGAGGCACTGCAGGGCAGCGCTGCAGGTCGGCACGCCAACGCGCGGGGGTGAGGCACTGCAGGGCAGCGCTGCAGGTCGGCACGCCAACGCGCGGGGGTGAGGCACTGCAGGGCAGCGCTGCAGGTCGGCACGCCAACGCGCGGGGGTGAGGCACTACAGGGCGGCACGCCAACGCGCGGGGGTGAGGCACTGCAGGGCGGCGCTGCAGGTCGGCACGCCAACGCGCGGGGGTGAGGCACTGCAGGGCGGCGCTGCAGGGCGGCACGCCAACGCGCGGGGGTGAGGCACTGCAGGGCAGCGCTGCAGGTCGGCACGCCAACGCGCGGGGGTGAGGCACTGCAGGGCGGCGCTGCAGGGCGGCACGCCAACGCGCGGGGGTGAGGCACTGCAGGGCGGCGCTGCAGGGCGGCACGCCAACGCGCGGGGGTGAGGCACTGCAGGGCGGCGCTGCAGGGCGGCACGCCAACGCGCGGGGGTGAGGCACTGCAGGGCGGCGCTGCAGGGCGGCACGCCAACGCGCGGGGGTGAGGCACTGCAGGGCGGCACGCCAACGCGCGGGGGTGAGGCGCTGCAGGGTGGCACGCCAACGCGCGGGGGTGAGGCACTGCAGGGCGGCGCTGCAGGGCGGCACGCCAACGCGCGGGGGTGAGGCACTGCAGGGCGGCGCTGCAGGGCGGCACGCCAACGCGCGGGGGTGAGGCACTGCAGGGCGGCGCTGCAGGGCGGCACGCCAACGCGCGGGGGTGAGGCACTGCAGGGCGGCGCTGCAGGGCGGCACGCCAACGCGCGGGGGTGAGGCACTGCAGGGCGGCGCTGCAGGGCGGCACGCCAACGCGCGGGGGTGAGGCACTGCAGGGCGGCACGCCAACGCGCGGGGGTGAGGCACTGCAGGGCGGCACGCCAACGCGCGGGGGTGAGGCACTGCAGGGCGGCGCTGCAGGGCGGCATGCCAACGCGCGGGGGTGAGGCACTGCAGGGCGGCGCTGCAGGGTGGCACGCCAACGCGCGGGGGTGAGGCACTGCAGGGCGGCGCTGCAGGGCGGCACGCCAACGCGCAGGGGTGAGGCACTGCAGGGCGGCGCTGCAGGGCGGCACGCCAACGCGCGGGGGTGAGGCACTGCAGGGCGGCGCTGCAGGGCGGCACGCCAACGCGCGGGGGTGAGGCACTGCAGGGCGGCGCTGCAGGGCGGCACGCCAACGCGCGGGGGTGAGGCACTGCAGGGCGGCGCTGCAGGGCGGCACGCCAACGCGCGGGGGTGAGGCACTGCAGGGCGGCACGCCAACGCGCGGGGGTGAGGCACTGCAGGGCGGCACGCCAACGCGCGGGGGTGAGGCACTGCAGGGCGGCACGCCAACGCGCGGGGGTGAGGCACTGCAGGGCGGCACGCCAACGCGCGGGGGTGAGGCACTACAGGGCGGCGCTGCAGGGCGGCACGCCAACGCGCGGGGGTGAGGCACTGCAGGGCGGCACGCGGGGGCAGCACGCCAACGTGCGGGGGCTTAGCACTGCATGGGCGGCGCTCCAGCGCGTGCGGGGCAATCCATTGCTGATCTCTCTGACAGCGACACCTGACGGGCAGGATTGTACAAATTCTTTCCGGCAGATCTCTCAGCAGGGATTTGGCCGTGAAAGGGTTACCTGATGTCCTGGGGGCAGAGAGGGGGGGAGGAGGGGGGGAGGCACGTGGACTCTCGTCTCCGTTAATTAGCGAAGGAACCTGAGCCCCCGAAGCTCGTTTGCCGGACAAAAAGCCCCCTGATTAATTCATGGCGAACGTTTTTCAACGCGTGTCACTTTGTAACGCTGCCTTATCTGCCCGGCTCACGTTTCCTCCGCAGGGAATCTTCTCCCCCCCCTTCCCAGCCGGGAGGGGGGGGGGGAGAGGAGACCACCACTTCAAAGGATGGTTGGAGTTCTCTGGCTTTCGGGTATAGCCGTGAGAAATGGATTCATTATATTCAGCCCGCGGCGCGAGTTCTGCGCAGTATTATCAGGGAATATTGCAGTGTACTCAGCACTGCACGGACGGCGAATCCCTGGCTCGCCGAGCTGGCACGCTGCTCTATTGGGGGCCCGAGACACGTGGGAAATAGAGACTTCTTAACATTTCTGAATCAGGGTCCCCCACTTCAGGTGTTGTATTCCTGCGCTAACCCTTTAAAAAGTGTGTTTATATTATACACACACACACACACACATTCTGCCCGCGCTCACGTACGGGTGTGAAACGTGGACCCTAAACATGAAGATAATTCAGAAGTTTCAGACAATGCATAGAAGTATGGAGAGATGCATGCTGGGTATTACCCGAAGAGACGGGAAAAAGAAGGAATGGGTTCGAAACCCAACAAAAGTCTGTGACATCATCACACAGGCGAAGAAATAAACATGGCGGCTGGATGGACATATCGCAAGAAGAAATGACCATCGTTGGAGAAAGTTGGTATTCGACTTGATTCCAATTGGACAAAGATGGTACTCAACTGGAATCTAATTGGACAAAGATGGTACTCAACTGGAATTCAATTGGACAAAGATGGTACTCAACCGGAATCCTATTGGACAATGATGGTACTCAACTGGAATCCAATTGGACAATGATGGTACTCAACTGGAATCCAATTGGACAATGATGGTACTCAACTGGAATCCAATTGGACAATGATGGTACTCAACTGGATTCCAAGGGAGATTACCAGGCCACGACCCAAAGTAAGATGGGAGGATGAAGTTAGAATGTTTTGGAGTGACGGAGGACAGGCTGTAACCGCCGTACGTGGGAGATCATTGTGGAGGCTTCATCCCCCCAGTGGGGAGACACGGTCCGAAGTGTGTGTGTGTCTTCACTAATTAAAATTATTAGCAAAACGACATCTTCAGTTCATTTTTTTTTTGTACCCCTTCTTTGTGTTAAGAACTCAGGACTCACGTTGTTATCCGGGTGTTATTCTTATACCCAGGATGTTATTCCATGTAGGAATTCTAAAATCAGAACAACAATCCCACAGTGTGAGCAATCGGCAAAGGAATTCTACTTAAAAAGAGGGGACAACATCACTGACCGCGACTGGTCCTGGGTTTGTCATTTTACTTCAACTTGTGATATGAGAGAGAATTTGGCTTGTTCATTTCATGATTATGTCCCCCCCAAAAATGAATTGTTAGGGGGTTAACCGCTTCACTGCCAGAGGGATGGGAGCAATGCTTTCCCCCTCTGGCAGTGAAGGGGTTTTAGAAATTAGAAGTGAGTGAGTCCTCCGCGCCCTGGTTCGCCGCCTCCGCTCTCCCAGCGGGTGTGAATAATTGATGGGTCCTGTGGTTGGAGCAGGTGGAGAGCAGAGATGCGACAGGCAGGGGAGCCACTTCGGCTGCAGGTGAGTTGGGGTTCCGGGACACTGTGATGTCGGGGTGTGTGGATCCTGCCTGTCTGCTCCGTGGTTCCCATGGCCAGGCGGTGAGTTCCTGTGATGGGGGCCGTTGGGTGCCAGGGGATGTCCCCAGTGATCCCTCCAGGTCGATTCTGACCGAGACTCACAGAATGACTGGAGTCTTGGGGAGACCTGGGAGCCGGGTGATCTGTCCCATGGCAGTGTGAGTGCAGCTGCAGGGAGTGTGTGTGTCTGTGTGAGTGCAGCTGCAGGGAGTGTGTGTGTCTGTGTGAGTGCAGCTGCAGGGAGTGTGTGTGTCTGTGTGTGTGCAGCTGCAGGGAGTGTGTGTGTCTGTGTGAGTGCGGCTGCAGGGAGTGTGTGTGTCTGTGTGAGTGCAGCTGCGGGGAGTGTGTGTGTCTGTGTGAGTGCAGCTGCGGGGAGTGTGTGTGTCTGTGTGAGTGCAGCTGCAGGGAGTGTGTGTGTCTGTGTGAGAGCAGCCGCGGGGAGTGTGTGTCTGTGTGAGTGCAGCTGCAGGGAGTGTGTGTGTCTGTGTGAGTGCAGCTGCAGGGAGTGTGTGTGTCTGTGTGAGTGCAGCTGTGGGGAGTGTGTGTCTGTGTGAGTGCAGCTGCAGAGAGTGTGTGTGTCTGTGTGAGTGCAGCTGCGGGGAGTGTGTGTGTCTGTGTGAGTGCAGCTGCGGGGAGTGTGTGTCTGTGTGAGTGCAGCTGCAGGGAGTGTGTGTATCTGTGTGAGTGCAGCTGCGGGGAGTGTGTGTCTGTGTGAGTGCAGCTGCAGGGAGTGTGTGTGTCTGTGTGAGTGCAGCTGCGGGGAGTGTGTGTCTGTGTGAGTGCAGCTGCAGAGAGTGTGTGTGTCTGTGTGAGTGCGGCTGCAGGGAGTGTGTGTGTGTGTCTGTGTGAGTGCAGCTGCAGGTAGTGTGTGTGTCTGTGTGAGTGCAGCTGCGGGGAGTGTGTGTGTCTGTGTGAGGACAGCTGCGGGGAGTGTGTGTGCCTGTGTGAGTGCAGCTGCAGGGAGTGTGTGTGTCTGTGTGAGTGCAGCTACAGGGAGTGTGTGTGTCTGTGAGTGCAGCTGCGGGGAGTGTGTGTGTCTGTGTGAGTGCAGCTGCAGGGAGTGTGTGTGTCTGTGTGAGTGCAGCTGCAGGGAGTGTGTGTGTCTGTGTGAGTGCGGCTGCAGGGAGTGTGTGTGTCTGTGTGAGTGCGGCTGCAGGGAGTGTGTGTCTGTGTGAGTGCGGCTGCAGGGAGTGTGTGTGTCTGTGTGAGTGCGGCTGCAGGGAGTGTGTGTGTCTGTGTGAGTGCAGCTGCAGGGACTGTGCGTGTCTGTGTGAGTGCAGCTGCAGGGAGTGTGTGTGTCTGTGTGAGTGCAGCCGCGGGGAGTGTGTGTCTGTGTGAGTGCAGCTGCAGGGAGTGTGTGTGTCTGTGTGAGTGCAGCTGCAGGGAGTGTGTGTGTCTGTGTGAGTGCAGCTGTGGGGAGTGTGTGTCTGTGTGAGTGCAGCTGCAGAGAGTGTGTGTGTCTGTGTGAGTGCAGCTGCGGGGAGTGTGTGTGTCTGTGTGAGTGCAGCTGCGGGGAGTGTGTGTCTGTGTGAGTGCAGCTGCAGGGAGTGTGTGTATCTGTGTGAGTGCAGCTGCGGGGAGTGTGTGTCTGTGTGAGTGCAGCTGCAGGGAGTGTGTGTGTCTGTGTGAGTGCAGCTGCGGGGAGTGTGTGTCTGTGTGAGTGCAGCTGCAGAGAGTGTGTGTGTCTGTGTGAGTGCGGCTGCAGGGAGTGTGTGTGTGTGTCTGTGTGAGTGCAGCTGCAGGTAGTGTGTGTGTCTGTGTGAGTGCAGCTGCGGGGAGTGTGTGTGTCTGTGTGAGGACAGCTGCGGGGAGTGTGTGTGCCTGTGTGAGTGCAGCTGCAGGGAGTGTGTGTGTCTGTGTGAGTGCAGCTACAGGGAGTGTGTGTGTCTGTGAGTGCAGCTGCGGGGAGTGTGTGTGTCTGTGTGAGTGCAGCTGCAGGGAGTGTGTGTGTCTGTGTGAGTGCAGCTGCAGGGAGTGTGTGTGTCTGTGTGAGTGCGGCTGCAGGGAGTGTGTGTGTCTGTGTGAGTGCGGCTGCAGGGAGTGTGTGTCTGTGTGAGTGCGGCTGCAGGGAGTGTGTGTGTCTGTGTGAGTGCGGCTGCAGGGAGTGTGTGTGTCTGTGTGAGTGCAGCTGCAGGGAGTGTGCGTGTCTGTGTGAGTGCAGCTGCAGGGAGTGTGTGTGTCTGTGAGTGCAGCTGCGGGGAGTGTGTGTGTCTGTGTGAGTGCAGCTGCAGGGAGTGTGTGTGACTGTGTGAGTGCAGCTGCAGGGAGTGTGTGTGTGTCTGTGTGAGTGCGGCTGCAGGGAGTGTGCGTGTGTGTGAAAATATCTGAGTCAGTGTGCTGTGTGTGTGTGTATATCTGAGTTAGTGTGCTGTGTGTGTATATCTGTCAGTGTAGGCTGTGTGTATCAGTGTGTGTGTATATCTGAGTCAGTGTGCTGCGTGTGTATATCTGTCAGTGTAGGCTGTGTGTATCAGTGTGTGTGTATATCTGAGTTAGTGTGCTGTGTGTATATCTGTCAGTGTAGGTTGTGTGTATCAGTGTGCATGTGTATATCTGAGTCAGTGTGCTGTGTGTGTGTGTATATCTGAGTCAGTGTGCTGTGTGTGTGTGTCTCTGAGTCAGTGTGTTCTGTGTGTATCTGTGTGTATCAGTGTGTATGTGTATATCTGAGTCAGTGTGCTGTGTGTGTGTGTGTGTGTGTGTGTGTGTGTGTGTGTGTGTGTGTGTGTGTGTGTGTGTGTATATCTGAGTCAGTGTGCTGTGTGTGTTTGTGTGTGTGTGTGTATATCTGAGTCAGTGTGCTGTGTGTGTGTGTGTGTGTGTGTGTGTGTGTGTGTGTGTGTGTGTGTGTGTGTGTGTGTGTGTATATCTGAGTCAGTGTGCTGTGTGTGTGCATGGATATATAACTGTACACGTATGAGTGTATTGATGAATGGGCGCAAGACCTAATATCCCTGTGTCTAATATACTCCTATAGTAACCCCCTACAAACTCTCGCCCCTGTTGCCCCTGTGGGCCCTTCATACCCCAGTCTGAAATTTCTATTTCAGGTCGTTGTTGCCCTCCCTGGTAGGGGAAGGGTTAATAGCCGCCTTCTTTACTAATGGAGCCAGGTGAGCCCAGTTACTGCTTTAGGTAACGATACCTGGACATGTAGGGAAGCGGTGACCGGAAGTAACGATACCTGGACATCTAGGGACGCAGTGACCGGAGGTAACGATACCTGGACATGTAGGGAAGCGGTGACCGGAGGTAACGATACTTGGACATGTAGGGACGCGGTGACCAGAGGTAACGATACCTGGACATGTAGGGAAGCGGTGACCGGAGGTAACGATACCTGGACATGTAGGGACGCGGTGACCATAGGTAACGATACCTGGACATGTAGGGAAGCGGTGACCGGAGGTAACGATACCTGGACATGTAGGGACGGGGTGACCGGAGGTAACGATACCTGAACATGTAGGGAAGCAGTGACCGGAGGTAACGATACCTGGACATGTAGGGAAGCAGTGACCGGAGGTAACGATACCTGGATATGTAGGGAAGTGGCGACCGGAGGTAATGATACCTGGACAAGTAGGGAAGTGGTGACCGGAGGTAACGATACCTGGATATGTAGGGAAGTGGCGACCGGAGGTAATGATACCTGGACAAGTAGGGAAGTGGTGACCGGAGGTAACGATACCTGAACATGTAGGGAAGCGGTGACCGGAGGTAACGATACCTGGACATGTAGGGAAGCGGTGACCGGAGGTAACGATACCTGGACATGTAGGGAAGCGGTGACCGGAGGTAACGATACCTGGACATGTAAGGAAGCAGTGACCGGAGGTAATGATACCTGGACATGTAGGGAAGCGGTGACCGGAGGTAACGATACCTGGACATGTAGGGAAGCGGTGACCGGAGGTAACGATACCTGGACATGTAGGGAAGCAGTGACGGGGGTAACTGTCTTGAAGAGCTTACAATCTTGCTGACTGGAATGTGATTTTTCTTCCTTTCGCACGTCAGCTAAAGATTTCACATGAACAGATCCCGAACTTGTTGTAACGATGCCCCCTTCCAAGGCCCAAGCATCGAAGAAAAGTGGTGACCGTGGAAAAAGGAGAACCAAAGAAAGCAGAGCGTCCAAAAAGGGTCCCCAAAAAGGGCAGGGCCCCCCAGGATCAGGGCCCAACTCAAAACACCTGAGGAAAGTCAGAGGGAGTGAGGGGAAGAGCCGAGAAGGAAACAGCTCAGCAGAGCGAGGGAGTGTTGGAGGGACGGCAGAGGGGAAGAGAAAAGATGAGGAGAAGAAGAGAAATAGGGGAGAGAGAGGGAGATCACCCCGGAGAGTAGCACCTCATTCTGAGGACAGAGAGAGCCCTTGTAGTGTGGACAATTCCAGACCCAACACAGACTGCAGACAAAGCACTTCCCATGAGAACCAACCAGGGCCCAGTGCTAAGGACATGGCCAGCCACAGCAGAGGGAGTCAGGGAGGTAACAGGCCAAGGAAAGGGAGAGAAGCTCCATCCATCACCAAGACAGGAAGTGATCTTCCAACAACCACCCGAACGGTAATAGAACCTCCATCCAGCACCAACACAGGGGGAGAGTCTTCATCCAGCACCAAGACAGGGGGAAAATCTCCATCCAGCACCAAGACAGGGGGAAAATCTCCACGCAGCACCAAGACTGGGGCAGAACCTCAATCCAACACCAAGACAGTGGGAGAGTCTCCATCCAACACCAACACAGGGGGAGAGTCTTCATCCAGCACCAAGACAGGGGGGAAACCTCCATCCAGCACCAAGACAAGGGGGACATCTCCATCCAGCACCAAGACAGGGGGGACATCTCCATCCAGCACCAAGACAGGGGGGACATCTCCATCCAGCACCAAGACAGGGGGAAAATCTCCACGCAGCACCAAGACTGGGGAAGAACCTCCATCCAACACCAAGACAGTGGGAGAGTCTTCATCCAAAACCAAGAGAGGGGGAGAGTCTCCATCCAACACCAAGACAGGGGGAGAGTCTCCATCCAACACCAAGACAGGGGGAGAGTCTCCATCCAACACCAAGACAGGGGGGAAGTCTCCATCCAACACCAAGACTGGGGGAGAGTCTCCATCCAACACCAAGACTTGGGGAGAGTCTCCATTCAACACCAAGACAGGGGGACAGTCTCCATCCAACACCAAGACAGGGGGACAGTCTCCATCCAACACCAAGACAGGGGGAGAGTCTCCATCATACACCAAGACTGGGGGAGAGTCTCCATCCTACACCAAGACTGGGGGAGAGTCTCCATCCAACACCAAGACAGGGGGGAAATCTCCATCCAGCATTAAGACAGGGGCAGAACCTCCACCCAGACCCAAAGCAGGGGCAGAACCTCCATCCAGCACCAAGACAGGGGCAGAACCTGCACGCAGCACCAAGACAAGGGCAGAACCTCCACGGAGCACCAAGACAAGGGCAGAACCTCCATCCATCACCAAGACAGGGGCAGAACCTCCATCCAACACCAAGACTGGGGCAGAACCTCCATCCAACACCAAGACAGGGGCAGAACCTCCATCTGGCACCAAGACAGGGGGAAAACCTCCATCCAGCAGTAAGACAGGGGTCGAACCGCCATCCAAAACCAAGACAGGAGGAAAACCTTCATCCAACACCAAGACAGGGGGGAAAGCTCCATCCATAACCAAGAAAGGGGCAGAACCTCCACCCAACACCAAGACAACAAGGGAAGAGTCTCCATCCAGCACCAAGACAGGGGCAGAACATCTATCCAACACCAAGACAGGAGGAAAACCTTCATCCAACACCAAGACAGGGTGTGAAGCTCTATCCATAACCAAGACAGGGGGAGAACCTTCATCCAACACCAAGACAAGAGGGGAACCTTCATCCATTACCAAGACAGGAGAAAAACCTTCATCCAACACCAAGACAGGAGGAAAACCTTCATCCAACACCAAGACAGGAGGAAAACCTTCATCCATCACTAAAACAAAAAGAGAACATCCATCCATCACCAACAGCAGCAGAAACTCTTTGGACAGACCCCGGCAGACAGAGAGCAGGAAAACAAAAGGCGAGAACCAGAAGTTCCCACCAGGAAGGAGAACAGGAAGACTGAGTCTCAAGCAGGAGTCAGACACTGACTCCAATGGAGGAGCCCGAAGGAAGGAGGAATTTAGTGTCTTGAGGGTGGAGACGAGCAGGTCCTCTTCTGAAAGCAGCTCTGCAGAGGAGCCACCAGGAGCAAAGGGAAACCCCCCAGCAAGGTCACAGATCACAAGTGAGAAGTCAACAAGTGATGAGAGTGAAGAGAAGCCCAGGGCAGGTGCACAGGACGGTGAGGAGGGAGGCAGCTCATCAGACTCCAGTGAGGAAGAGGAGACCAGAGAGACACAAAGTTCCAAGAGCAGATCCAGTGATGGACAGCAGAGGGTGGAGGGTGGAAGCAGTGATGATGAGAGCTCCAAAGACTCTTCAGGTAAAGAGCGATACAGGAAGAATGATGGAGAGGAACAATCTGAGGAGGAGGAAGAAGATGAGGAAGAGGATAATGTGGAAGTGGAGAAACAGGAGGAAGAAGAGAAAAACAAATATGTGGAAGAAGATAATGAGGAAGAGAAGGGAGTGGAGAATAAGGAAGAGAGGATAGATGAAGAGGAGGAGAAAACAGAAGATGAAAATGAAGATGTGGAAGACACAGATGAGGAGGAGGATGATGAATATGAGGATGAAAGATCAGTAAAAGGCCAGGTGGAAGGGTCAGGAGATGATGAGACAGATGGGACTTCAGAGGAGGCTTCCAACTCAGAGGATGAGTCCGACGAGAAGTCTGAAGGAGAGACCGAGGCAGAGAAAGACAGACTTATTGACCCACGACCAAGGGGGACGGCAGTGCCAACCAAAAGGACTATGCCCACGGGTGTTAAAGCCAAGCTCCTTCACGCTGGGCTTGGCACAGCTTCTGGGGACAGGACAAAGAACCCAAGATTAGGAGGGAAGTCCCCCCCTCCTTCCACCCAGCAGAGTTCAGAGTCCGAGACCACAGTATGTGCGAGGTCGGGGTGCCATGTGAGGGAAAGGGGGAGAGGTCAGAGATCCTCCACCCATCAGAGGCAGAGGAGAGAGGTCAAACCGTTGGGGCCTCCAACAAAGCAGAGCTGCGTTGTCACTGCCCAATTTCACATTATCACAAACCTCAGGAGGAGGCAGTTGGAGGCCAGACAGAAACTGCAGGGCAGGGTTGATGGAGACCAGCACCTGACTTCGGAGGATTCTGGGGGTGATGCGCAGAATGGTCAGAGTAAAGGTACACTGCCAAAGGACGGCTTGAATGTGGAGGAGTCACAGTCCAGTCTTTCCTCCAACACCAAGAAGCCCACCAAGGTTCAGAGGAAGAAGGTGGTACGGAAAGGGGAGAAGGTGGGGAAGAGGGGGCATGGTGAAGATGGGCACGAACCCTCAAGGAATAGAAGGGAGACAAGAAGGAGAGAGAAGGAAGAGGAGGGCAAGGTACCAAAACTGGAAGCCACATCCCCAGGAGTACAAAAGGATACCAAAACTGCACGCTCCATATCCGCTTTCCGAAGAGTGACAGGGTGGCTGAAAAGAAGCCCGCCAAAGAAGTCTAGCCTGAAGGAACGTCTGGCTGGTGTGGCTAAGGCCATTGGAATCACAGACTGGCTTTTCAGGACCTTCAGGGGGAGGAAGCGCAGACAATGCGAGCTAAAGAGGAGAACGGCCATGAGGTTACTGAGCACATCCAGGCTGGTGAACCAGCTCAGTCAGGCTTCCCCCGAGGTGTCCAGCCCAGCTAAGGAGAGAAGCCCAAGGAGAGAGGAGGGAGGGCAGGAGGGACAATCCAGACTAGGCAGCGAGAAAGGGTGTAAGGTAGAGAGCAGGGAGGATAAGCGAGACTCTCCAGCACCGAGTGTTAGAAAGGTTACTGAACCCTCCGAGGTGGAGGACAATAGAGGCATGGGGGATGCAAAGTATGCCATTGTGTTCCCAAGGATCCATGACCTGGCTAAGACCATAAGGATCACCCCTGCTGGGCTGAGGTCAGTGCACCGCACTGGGCAGAGAGTGGTAGGGTCCGTCCAGCCTGGCACCTCCAACAAGACGTCGGAGGGCAGTATAATGAAGAATACAAGGGAGCACCCAGCACAGCCAGGAAACATGATCCCACCACTCTCTCCCCGGTACTCTCCCTTACAGCTGGTGGAGGGTAGAGCCACAGTTGACCAGGCATTGGAAGGTAGTGAGGAGCATGTGGGTTCCATCACTTTCCCGAAGGTCAGACCATCCACGGACGCTCAGGAGGAGAGAGATTCTCTGGAGGCTCAGGGGCTCCCACCAGCTCTCAGTAACCCCCATGTGGGGTTCTCCTTTGCTGGGTTTCAAGAGAAGGAAGAGGAGGCGGCCGAACACGGTCCCCCCTATGTAGCCACCACTCATGTCCATTGGGCACAAAGCGTTCCGGGTCGGAGCAATCCCACCAGTTGGCTGAGTTCAGAGACACTGCTCCCGCGGCTGACCATAGAGAACCTCAGCAAATGGACCATGTACAAGGAGCGGTCCCACGCAAAGCCCACGCAGCCCCCCAGAGACGGGTGGGAGGCAGAGGATGCCACGGAGCGCATGCTGCAGATGGCCGTAAGCAAGAAGCAGGTAATACAGTAACAGTACTCTGTATAGTGAACAGCACAGGTCTAATGGTACCCTGCTCCAAAGAGCTTACACTCTACTTCTAACCATCTATACCACAGGGAAATAAAGCACATGCCGGTTCCTTAACACAGGACCATTGTTGGGGCTGGCCATGTGGAGGCTAACTTCAGATGCATTGTTGTGATGACAGCAGGATTCCTGCTTTGGACTCTACCAGAACCATGATGACCAATTACACCTGGGGGGCTCAACTCCAGTCTTCCAGCCCCCCCAACAGGTCAGGTTTCCAGATATCCCTGCTTCAGCACAGGTGGCTCAATCAGTCCCTGCTTCTGCACAGGTGGCTCAGTCTGTGAATGAGCCTCTGATCGAGCCACCTGTGCTGAAGCTGGGATATCCTGAAAGCCTAACCTGTTGGGGGGTGGAGGGGGCTTGAGGACCAGAGTTGAGCCCCCCTGAATTACACCAGTGGCCAGAGGAGGTGTGCACAGCTATCCAGGGGTCTCTATGTTTGTTGGTGCCTCACCTTCCCTTGAATAATGTTTACATGCAGAGGGGTTACCCTGAAGTGCCTCATTGCTCTTCTCACCCAGGCTCTGGGGTGTAAGCTAGAGACCCCCTAAAAGTCCAAGGAGGCAACTCCTTTCCAAAAATGGCCAGTCCTACGGAAGTGATGGGGCCGGGTGAGGGGGGTGAGAGGGTGGGCTTTCTGCAGGGCTGGGTGGGCATCCTTGCAGCAGGGGGGGGAGTGTATGCACCTGCTGGGTGAGATGGGTGTAAATATTCAGAACTCTGTAGATGTCCCTGAGGGCACAGCTCCCCCTGTCCTGATTGTGGGGTGCACACGCTGTGTGTGTGTTCCAGGTGCGGGCGGAGGAGGAGTGTGCAGAGGTGGAGGAGATGTCCGACCTGTCCTGTTTGGGGTGAGTACACATGGGGATGGGCTCTGGTGAGGTGTGTGTGTGTGTGATACATGTGTGTGTGAACCTGCCTGTATCAGACAGTGTTACACTGCACGTTACATGTATCACACACACACCTCCCTGACACATGGACACAGTGTTACACTGCATGTTACATGTATCACACACACCTCCCTGACACATGGACACAGTGTTACACTGCATGTTACATGTATCACACACACACCTCCCTGACACATGAACACAGTGTTACACTGCATGTTACATGTATCACACACACACACACACACACACACACACACACACACACACACACACACACACACACACACACACACACACACACACACACACACACACACACGTGTCAGGGAGGTGTGTGCATGATACATGTAACATGCAGTGTAACACTGTGTCCTTGTGTCATGGAGGTGTGTACGTGATACATGTAACATGCAGTGTAACACTGTGTCCATGTGTCAGGGAGGTGTGTGTGCGTGATACATGTAACATGCAGTGTAACATTGTGTCCATGTGTCAGGGAAGTGTGTGTGTGTGTGTGATACATGTAACATGCAGTGTAACACTGTGTGTGTGTGTGTGTGATACATGTAACATGCAGTGTAACACTGTCTGACACAGGGAGGTGTGTGTGTGATACATGTAACATGCAGTGTAACACTGTGTCCATGTGTCAGGGAGGTGTGTGTGTGATACATGTAACATGCAGTGTAACACGGTGTCCATGTGTCTGGGAGGTGTGTGTGTGTGTGTGATACATGTAACATGCAGTGTAACACTGTGTCCATGTGTCAGGGAGGAGTGTGTGATACATGTAACATGCAGTGTAACACGGTGTCCATGTGTCAGGGAGGTGTGTGTGTGTGTGATACACTGCATGTTACATGTAGCACTGTGTCCATGTGTCAGGGAGGTTTGTGTGATACATGTAAAATGCAGTGTAACATGAAGTGTAACATTGTGTTCATGTGTCAGGGAGGTGTGTGTGTGTGTGATACATGTAACATGCAGTGTAACACTGTGTCCATGTGTCAGGGAGGTGTGTGTGTGTGATACATGTAACATGCAGTGTAACATTGTGTTCATGTGTCAGGGAGGTGTGTGTGTGTGTGTGATACATGTAACATGCAGTGTAACACTGTGTCCACGTGTCAGGGAGGTGTGTGTGTGATACATGTAACATGCAGTGTTACATTGTGTTCATGTGTCAGGGAGGTGTGTGTGTGATACATGTAACATGCAGTGTAACACTGTGTCCATGTGTCAGGGAGGTGTGTGTGATACATGTAACATGCAGTGTAACATGCAGTGTAACATTGTGTTCATGTGTCAGGGAGGTGTGTGTGTGTGTGTGATACATGTAACATGCAGTGTAACATTGTGTTCATGTGTCAGGGAGGTGTGTGTGTGTGTGTGTGTGTGTGTGTGTGTGTGTGTGTGTGTGTGTGTGTGTGTGTGTGTGTGTGATACATGTAACATGCAGTGTAACACTGTGACACAGGGAGGTGTGATGTAATTTGCTGTGTAACATTGTGTCAATATCACAGGGATGTGTGTGAAAGCGCCGTCCTGCTTTGCTTGAAGAAGAGATTCCACCGTGATGCCATATATGTGAGTTATTATAACGGGACTGTGTATCTGTGTGTGCTGTGTGTGTGGAAGCAGTGCTGTGTGTGTGTGTAAGCAGTGCTGTGTGTGTGCGTAGTGCTGTGTGTGTGTGCATGTTAGCAGTGCTGTGTGTGGGAGCAGTGCTGTGTGTGTGTGTGTGTGTGTGTGTGTGCATGTGAGCAGTTCTGTGTGTGTGTGTGAGCAGTGCTGTGTGTGTGTGTGCATGTGAGCAGTTCTGTGTGTGTGTGAGCAGTGCTGTGTGTGTGTGTGTGTGTGTGCATGTGAGCAGTTCTGTGTGTGTGTGTGAGCAGTGCTGTGTGTGTGTGTGTGTGTGCATGTGAGCAGTGCTGTGTGTGTGTGCATGTGAGCAGTTCTGTGTGTGTGTGAGCAGTGCTGTGTGTGTGTGTGCATGTGAGCAGTTCTCTGTGTGTGTGAGCAGTGCTGTGTGTGTGTGTGTGCATGTGAGCAGTGCTGTGTGTGTGTGTGCATGTGAGCAGTGCTATGTGTGTGTGCATGTGAGCAGTTCTGTGTGTGTGTGAGCAGTGCTGTGTGTGTGTGTGCATGTGAGCAGTGCTGTGTGTGTGTGCATGTGAGCAGTTCTGTGTGCGTGTGAGCAGTGCTGTGTGTGTGTGCGTGTGAGCAGTTCTGTGTGTGCGTGTGCATAGTGCTGTGTGTGTGTGCATGTGAGCAGTGCTGTGTGTGTGTGTGTGTGTGTGTGCGTGTGAGCAGTTCTGTGTGTGTGCGTGTGAGCAGTGCTGTGTGTGTGTGCATGTGAGCAGTTCTGTGTGCGTGTGAGCAGTGCTGTGTGTGTGTGTGTGTGCATGTGAGCAGTTCTGTGTGCGTGTGAGCAGTTCTGTGTGCGTGTGAGCAGTGCTGTGTGTGTGTGCGTGTGAGCAGTTCTGTGTGTGCGTGTGCATAGTGCTGTGTGTGTGTGCATGTGAGCAGTGCTGTGTGTGTGTGTGTGTGTGTGTGCGTGTGAGCAGTTCTGTGTGTGTGCGTGTGAGCAGTGCTGTGTGTGTGTGCATGTGAGCAGTTCTGTGTGCGTGTGAGCAGTGCTGTGTGTGTGTGTGCGTGTGAGCAGTTCTGTGTGTGCGTGTGCGTGTGCGTAGTGCTGTGTGTGTGTGTGCATGTGAGCAGTTCTGTGTGCGTGTGAGCAGACCTGTGCGTGTCTCTTTCAGACGTGTATCGGACACATGCTGCTGTCAGTGAATCCCTTCAAACTGCTGAATATTTACAGCCCAGAGATGGCTGAGCTGTACCAGGACGGCAAAACTACGGAGAGAACGCCGTAAGTATCAGTACTCCAACACATACCACATATCAGTACTCCTTCACCATGTGAGTATCAATAAAGAGAGCTCAGGGAAGAATCCGGTGGCCCTCCCTTCCCGTACCGATCTCCCCACTGCCGGGATAATTACCCGAGTCCATTTGTGTGTCATCACCACAGAGGTGATATTTGAACCATGGAGATGTGATAAGGTCACCTAGAGAGAGTGTGTACAGAGAAAAGGGGAGAGGTCCCAGGACAGAGCCCTGGGGTACCCCCACAGAGAGATCAATAGAGGAGGAGGAGGTGTTGGCAAGAGAGACACCGAAAGTACGATGGGAGAGGTAAGAGGAGATCCAGGACAGAGCCCTGGGGTACCCCCACAGAGAGATCAATGGAGGAGGAGGAGGTGTTGGCAAGAGAGACACCGAAAGTACGATGGGAGAGGTAAGAGGAGATCCAGGACAGAGCCCTGGGGTACCCCCACAGAAAGATCAATGGAGGAGGAGGAGTTGTTGGCAAGAGAGACACCGAAAGTACGATGGGAGAGGTAAGAGGAGATCCAGGACAGAGCCCTGGGGTACCCCCACAGAGAGATCAATGGAGGAGGAGGAGGTGTTGGCAAGAGAGACACCGAAAGTACGATGGGAGAGGTAAGAGGAGATCCAGGACAGAGCCCTGGGGTACCCCCACAGAGAGATCAATGGAGGAGGAGGTGTTGGCAAGAGAGACACCGAAAGTACGATGGGAGAGGTAAGAGGAGATCCAGGACAGAGCCCTGGGGTACCCCCACAGAGAGATCAATAGAGGAGGAGGAGGTGTTGGCAAGAGAGACACCGAAAGTACGATGGGAGAGGTAAGAGGAGATCCAGGACAGAGCCCTGGGGTACCCCCACAGAGAGATCAATGGAGGAGGAGGAGGTGTTGGCAAGAGAGACACCGAAAGTACGATGGGAGAGGTAAGAGGAGATCCAGGACAGAGCCCTGGGGTACCCCCACAGAAAGATCAATGGAGGAGGAGGAGTTGTTGGCAAGAGAGACACCGAAAGTACGATGGGAGAGGTAAGAGGAGATCCAGGACAGAGCCCTGGGGTACCCCCACAGAGAGATCAATGGAGGAGGAGGAGGTGTTGGCAAGAGAGACACCGAAAGTACGATGGGAGAGGTAAGAGGAGATCCAGGACAGAGCCCTGGGGTACCCCCACAGAGAGATCAATGGAGGAGGAGGAGGTGTTGGCAAGAGAGACACCGAAAGTACGATGGGAGAGGTAAGAGGAAATCCAGGATAGAGCTTTGTTCCGAATACCAAGAGTATGGAGAATGTGGAGGAGAAGAGAGTGGTCCACGGTGTCAAATGCTGCAGACAGGTCGAGTAATATGAGCGGAGTGTAATGACCTCTGTCTTTGGCAGTAGCCTCAGTATGCATACAGTGAGTGTGAGTAGCCTCTGTGCCTATGCACTGAGTGTGTCTATGCAGTGAGTGTGAGCGGTGTCTGTGATCTTCCTCAGGCATATATTTGCAGTGGTGGAGGAAGCGTACACCCTCTCTCAGAGCTCTGAGTGTGCCCCCAACATCCTCCTCAGGTGGGACACTCACTGTATGTGTCATTGTGTGTCTCACAGTGTGTGTCTCACAGTGTGTGTCACTGTCTCTCTCACTCGCTGTCTCACTCCTTCTTCCTCAAGTTCTCACTCACATTTTCTCTCCCTCTCATACATTCTCTCTCCCCCCTCACTCTCCCTCCCCCTCTCTCTCTTCTCTCTCTCGCTCCCCCTTTCTCTCTCTAACCCTCTCTCTCTCTAACCCTCTCACTGACCCTGTCTCTCCCCCCCCACCTCTCTCTCCCCCCCCACCTCTCTCCCACCCACCTCTCTCCCCCCCACCTTTCTCACCCTCTCCCTCTCTCCCCGTTCCTCTCTCTCTCTCTCCCCCTCTCTCCCCCACCTCTCCCCCTCTCTCTCCCCCCCTCTCTCCCTGCAGTGGGCACAGCGGCTCTGGTAAGACGGAGGCCGTGAAGCTGATCTCACAGTACCTGACGGCTCTGCACGGGGGGCCGGGGGACAGGACACCACAGGTGAGAGGGAGCGTCACAGTACTGTCACCAGACGTGGCGATGGAGAACAGAGAGAGTGGGACCGATGCAGGATACCCATCTCTCACACCAGGGGGGCTCAACCCCAGACCTCAGGCCCCCCCAACAGGTCAGGTACTGAGGATATCCCAGCTTCAGCACAGTAGGCTCAATCAGAGGCTCAGTCCTCTGATTGAGCCACCTGTGCTGAAGCAGGGACAGATTGAGCTATCTGTGCTGAAGCAGGGGCTGATTAAGCCACTTGTGCTGAAGCAGGGATATCCTGAAGACCTGTTAGGGGTGGCGGGGGGGCTTGAGGACTGGAGTTGAGCCTGTCCTGTCTTAGAGATCTTGTCTGCCTTGTCCCCTCACCCTCTACCTCCCTCTCTCCTCCGCTCTGAATCCTGCCCTCCTCCCTTCTCTCTCTCCTCCCCCCCCCCCCCCCTCAGCTCTCCGACGTTCTCACCATTCTGGAGAGTTTCGGAAATGCTAAAACCGTCGTAAACAGCAACTCCAGCCGTTTCGGGGAGATCCTGCAGGTGTCCCTCCAGAGGTGATAAATATATATATATATATATAATCTTATAGATTGGAGCTCACAGGCGTCCCAACCAAGGGAGGTGTGCGGCCTGAGCTCTTTGGTGGTAGAGAGGACACGTGCTGTGGGTTAGTCGCCGCCGCGGGATTTCTCCCCAATGTTTAGCGGTGTCCCGATCAGTACCAGCTCCCTGACAGCCGGCGCTGGAAGTTGGGCCCGGGCCAGAGGTTCGAGCCCGGCTGCCGGTCTTGTGGTTGACGCCATACCCCGGCTCTCCCCAGCTGCGGGCTTCACCTCACTCTCCCAAGGTGTGCGCAGGAAGCTGGGCCCGGCGCGGGACAGTGGAGAGGGAGGTTCAGCGGGAAGCCAAGGCACCAGCCCAACAGCAGATCTTGTCCGTTCTCCTGCGATCGATCGGCGAAGATTCGGCTCGGGGGGGTTCACTAAATGGCCGTCAGTGCAGCAGAAGAGGACCAAAGATGCAATGTTCTGTGGGGAAGATCATGTGACCAGGCAGTCACTAGATACAATTGGTGCACTGCTAGAGAGAGGGCAGGGGTCAACAAGGGGTGTGCCAGAGCCTGTATCAGAAGAGGAAGGGTGTGTGACTTTATAAATGGTTATTATAGAAACAAAAAATGCTTGTTACATTATAATACATTAAAAATGTAGTTCAGAGTGGTTAAGACTGTCCCCCCCCCCCTTTGTCCCCTCCCCTGCTCCGACCCTCACTCCGATTTGTAGGGGCACCGTGGTGGGGTGCTCCGTGTCCCTGTACCTCCTGGAGAAGTCGAGGGTCGTGTTTCAGGTGAGTGGAGAGCGGAGGTCCGGGGGTGGTGGGGGGTCACAGTGCAGGGGGATTCTCTGACACCTCCCTCCCCCCTTTCTGAATGTAGGCTCCGGGGGAGAGGGGCTTTCACATCTTCTATGAGCTGCTGAAGGGGCTTCCTGAGCACAAGAAGCAAGGTCTCTACCTTCAGGAGCCAGAGACCTACTATTACCTGAACCAGGTGAGTTAACCCACGACTGGCAGCAACTGCGAAACCCCAAATCTTCAGGTTGGCTTCCTGTTCTGTTTTTTTTGGGGGGGGTGTCTTTCTCAGGGAAGAGCATGTGACCTCCCGGGCAAGGAGGATGGGCAGGCCTTCCTGCGGCTGGTGACTTCTCTCCGCGCCATTGGCCTTTCCGATGATCAGCTGACCTCCATCTGGACAATTCTCAGCGCCATCCTACAGCTGGGTAACATCTGCTTTACCTCCTGCGAGGTGGGTGTTACCGAGGGTCGCCATGTGTCACTAAGGCTTCTGTGGGGTCACCATGTGTTACTCAGGTTGACCATGTGTCACCAAGGCTTACTTGGGGTCACTAAGAGTCTCCATGTGTTACCATGTTTCACCATATGTTTTTCCCCCCTTACCCCTGTGTGACTGGAATAGTATTGCCCCATCTCTTCCTCCCTCATGATCTCAACTGAAAAGATGAGGGTTCCAGTAGCCCCTTGCCCCTCTGCCTGCTCCCTGGGGTGAGGGTCCCAGTAGCCCCTTGCCCCTTCCCTCTGCCTGCTCCCAGGGGGGAGGGTCCCAGTAGCCCCTTGCCCCTTCCCTCTGCCTGCTCCCAGGGGGGAGGGTCCCAGTAGCCCCTTGACCCTTCCCCTCTGCCTGCTCCCGGGGGTGGGGGTCCCAGTAGCCCCTTGCCCCTTCCCCTCTGCTTGCTCCCGGGGGTGGGGGTCCCAGTAGCCCCTTGCCCCTTCCCCTCTGCCTGCTCCCAGGGGTTCTGGTTCTGGTAATACTGTTCATGCTCCTAGAAGGATTCCTTGGACTCTGTGACAGACTTCAGTGTCACCGAGATCAGAATTGTGACAGGTCTACTGCAGATATCACCAGAGGGGCTTCAGAGAGCGATAACGCAACGGGTGACAGTGAGTACCAGGGGCAGTATCAGTGTGTGACACAGGGTGACAGTACCAGGGACAGTACCAGTGTGTGACACAGGGTGACAGTACCAGGGACAGTACCAGTGTGTGACACAGGGTGACAGTGCCAGGGGCAGTACCAGTGTGTGACACAGGGTGACAGTGAGTATAAGGGGCAGTACCAGTGTGTGACACAGGGTGACAGTACCAGGGACAGTACCAGTGTGTGACACAGGGTGACAGTACCAGGGACAGTACCAGTGTGTGACAGGATGACAGTGAGTACCAGGGACAGTACCAGTGTGTGACACAGGGTGACAGTACCAGGGACAGTACCAGTGTGTGACACAGGGTGACAGTGCCAGGGGCAGTACCAGTGTGTGACACAGGGTGACAGTGAGTATAAGGGGCAGTACCAGTGTGTGACACAGGGTGACAGTGAGTACCAGTGTGTGACACAGGGTGACAGTGAGTACCAGGGTCAGTACCAGTGTGTGACACAGGGTGACAGTGAGTACCAGTGTGTGACACAGGGTGACAGTGAGTACCAGGGTCAGTACCAGTGTGTGACACAGGGTGACAGTACCAGGGACAGTACCAGTGTGCGACACAGGGTGACAGTACCAGGGACAGTACCAGTGTGTGACACAGGATGACAGTGAGTACCAGGGACAGTACCAGTGTGTGACACAGGGTGACAGTACCAGGGACAGTACGAGTGTGTGACACAGGGTGACAGTGCCAGGGGCAGTATAAGTGTGTGACACAGGGTGACAGTGAGTACCAGGGTCAGTAACAGTGTGTGACACAGGGTGACAGTGAGTACCAGGGACAGTACCAGTGTGTGACACAGCGTGACAGTGAGTACCAGGGACAGTACCAGTGTGTGACACAGGGTGACAGTGAGCACCAGGGACAGTATCAATGTGTGACACAGGGTGACAGTGAGTACCAGGGACAGTACCAGTGTGTGACACAAGGTGACAGTGAGTACCAGGGACAGTACCAGCGTGTGACACAGGGTGACAGTGAGTTCCAGGGTCAGTACCAGTGTGTGACACAGGGTGACAGTGAGTACAGGGACAGTACCAGTGTGTGACACAGGGTGACAGTGAGTACCAGAGACAGTACCAGTGTGTGACACAGGGTGACAGTGAGTACCAGAGACAGTACCAGTGTGCGACACAGGGTGACAGTGAGTACCAGGGGCAGTATCAGTGTGTGACACAGGGTGACAGTGAGTACCAGAGACAGTACCAGTGTGTGACACAGGGTGACAGTGAGTACCAGAGACAGTACCAGTGTGCGACACAGGGTGACAGTGAGTACCAGGGACAGTACCAGTGTGTGACACAGGGTGACAGTACCAGGGACAGTACCAGTGTGTGACAGGATGACAGTGAGTACCAGGGACAGTACCAGTGTGTGACACAGGGTGACAGTACCAGGGACAGTACCAGTGTGTGACACAGGGTGACAGTGAGTATAAGGGGCAGTACCAGTGTGTGACACAGGGTGACAGTACCCGGGACAGTACCAGTGTGTGACACAGGGTGACAGTACCAGGGACAGTACCAGTGTGTGACAGGATGACAGTGAGTACCAGGGACAGTACCAGTGTGTGACACAGGGTGACAGTACCAGGGACAGTACCAGTGTGTGACACAGGGTGACAGTGCCAGGGGCAGACCCAGTGTGTGACACAGGGTGACAGTGAGTATAAGGGGCAGTTCCAGTGTGTGACACAGGGTGACAGTGAGTACCAGTGTGTGACACAGGGTGACAGTGAGTACCAGGGTCAGTACCAGTGTGTGACACAGGGTGACAGTGAGTACCAGTGTGTGACACAGGGTGACAGCGAGTACCAGGGTCAGTACCAGTGTGTGACACAGGGTGACAGTACCAGGGACAGTACCAGTGTGCGACACAGGGTGACAGTACCAGGGACAGTACCAGTGTGTGACACAGGATGACAGTGAGTACCAGGGACAGTACCAGTGTGTGACACAGGGTGACAGTACCAGGGACAGTACGAGTGTGTGACACAGGGTGACAGTGCCAGGGGCAGTACCAGTGTGTGACACAGGGTGACAGTGAGTACCAGGGTCAGTACCAGTGTGTGACACAGGGTGACAGTGAGTACCAGGGACAGTACCAGTGTGTGACACAGCGTGACAGTGAGTACCAGGGACAGTACCAGTGTGTGACACAGGGTGACAGTGAGCACCAGGGACAGTATCAATGTGTGACACAGGGTGACAGTGAGTACCAGGGACAGTACCAGTGTGTGACACAAGGTGACAGTGAGTACCAGGGACAGTACCAGCGTGTGACACAGGGTGACAGTGAGTTCCAGGGTCAGTACCAGTGTGTGACACAGGGTGACAGTGAGTACAGGGACAGTACCAGTGTGTGACACAGGGTGACAGTGAGTACCAGAGACAGTACCAGTGTGTGACACAGGGTGACAGTGAGTACCAGAGACAGTACCAGTGTGCGACACAGGGTGACAGTGAGTACCAGGGGCAGTATCAGTTAGTGACACAGGGTGACAGTGAGTACGAGGGACAGTATCAGTTAGTGTCACAGGGTGACAGTGAGTACCAGGGACAGTACCGGTGTGTGACCCTGTGTGACAGTGAGTACCAGGGGCAGTATCAGTTAGTGACACAGGGTGACAGTGAGTACCAGGGACAGTATCAGTTAGTGACACAGGGTGACAGTGAGTACCAGGGACAGTACCAGTGTGTGACAGTGAGTACCAGGGACAGTATCAGTGTGTGACACAGGGTGACCGTGAGTACCGGGGACAGTACCAGTGTGTGACACAGGGTGACAGTGAGTACCAGGGACGGTATCAGTGTGTGACACAGGGTGACAGTGAGTACCAGGGACGGTATCAGTGTGTGACACAGGGTGACAGTGAGTACCAGGGACAGTACCAGTGTCTGACACAGGGTGACAGTGAGTACCGGGGACAGTACCAATGTGTGACACAGGGTGACAGTGAGTACCAGGGACAGTACCAGTGTGTGACACAGGGTGACAGTGAGTACCAGGGACAGTACCAGTGAGTGACACAGGGTGACAGTGAGTACCAGGGACAATACCAGTGTGTGACACAGGGTGACAGTGAGTACCAGGGTCAGTACCAGTGTGTGACACAGGGTGACAGTGAGTTCCAGGGTCAGTACCAGTGTGTGACACAGGGTGACAGTGAGTACCAGGGGACAGTACCAGTGTGTGACACAGGGTGACAGTGAGTACCAGGGACAGTACCAGTGTGTGACACAGTGTGACAGTGAGTACCAGGGACAGTACCAGTGTGTGACACAGGGTGACAGTGAGTACCAGGGACAGTACCAGTGTGTGACACAGGGTGACAGTGAGTACCAGGGACAGTACCAGCGTGTGACACAGGGTGACAGTGAGTACCAGGGACAATACCAGTGTGTGACACAGGGTGACCGTGAGTACCAGGGTCAGTACCAGTGTGTGACACAGGGTGACAGTGAGTTCCAGGGTCAGTACCAGTGTGTGACACAGGGTGACAGTGAGTACCGGGGACAGTACCAGTGTGTGACACAGGGTGACAGTGAGTACCAGGGACAGTACCAGTGTGTGACACAGTGTGACAGTTAGTATCAGGGTCAGTACCAGCGTGTGACACAGGGTGACAGTGAGTATCAGGGTCAGTACCAGCGTGTGACACAGGGTGACAGTGAGTACCAGGGACAGTACCAGCGTGTGACACAGGGTGACAGTGAGTTCCAGGGTCAGTACCAGCGTGTGACACAGGGTGACAGTGAGTATCAGGGTCAGTACCAGCGTGTGACACAGGGTGACAGTGAGTACCAGGGACAGTACCAGCGTGTGACACAGGGTGACAGTGAGTACCAGGGACAGTACCAGCATGTGACACAGGGTGACAGTGAGTATCAGGGACAGTACCAGTGTGTGACACAGGGTGACAGTGAGTATCAGGGACAGTACCAGCGTGTGACACAGGGTGACAGTGAGTACCACTGGCAGTACCAGCGTGTGACACAGGGTGACAGTGAGTACCAGGGACAGTACCAGTGTGTGACACAGGGTGACAGTGAGTATCAGGGACAGTATTAGTGTGTGACACAGGGTGACAGTGAGTATCAGGGACAGTATTAGTGTGTGGCACAGGGTGACAGTGAGTTCCAGTGACAGTACCAGTGTGTGACGCAGGGTGACAGTGAGTATCAGGGTCAGTACCAGTGTGTGACACAGGGTGACAGTGAGTATCAGGGTCAGTACCAGCGTGTGACACAGGGTGACAGTGAGTATCAGGGTCAGTACCAGCGTGTGACACAGGGTGACAGTGAGTATCAGGGTCAGTACCAGCGTGTGACACAGGGTGACAGTGAGTATCAGGGACAGTACCAGCGTGTGACACAGGGTGACAGTGAGTTCCAGGGACAGTACCAGCGTGTGACACAGGGTGACAGTGAGTTCCAGGGACAGTACCAGCGTGTGACACAGGGTGACAGTGAGTTCCAGGAACAGTACCAGTGTGTGGCACAGGGTGACAGTGAGTACCAGGGACAGTACCAGTGTGTGACACAGGGTGACAGTGAGTACCAGGGACAGTACCAGTGTGTGACACAGGGTGACAGTGAGTACCAGGGACAGTACCAGTGTGTGACACGGGGTGACAGTGAGTACCAGGGTCAGTACCAGTGTGTGACACAGGGTGACAGTGAGTTCCAGGGTCAGTACCAGCGTGTGACACAGGGTGACAGTGAGTACCAAGGACAGTACCAGTGTGTGACACAGGGTGACAGTGAGTACCAGGGACAGTACCAGTGTGTGACACAGGGTGACAGTGAGTTCCAGGGTCAGTACCAGCGTGTGACACAGGGTGACAGTGAGTACCAGGGACAGTACCAGAGTGTGACACAGGGTGACAGTGAGTTCCAGGGTCAGTACCAGCGTGTGACACAGGGTGACAGTGAGTTCCAGGGTCAGTACCAGCGTGTGACACAGGGTGACAGTGAGTACCAGGGACAGTACCAGTGTGTGACACAGGGTGACAGTACCAGGGACAGTACCAGTGTGTGACACAGGGTGACAGTGCCAGGGGCAGTACCAGTGTGTGACACAGGGTGACAGTGAGTATAAGGGGCAGTACCAGTGTGTGACACAGGGTGACAGTACCCGGGACAGTACCAGTGTGTGACACAGGGTGACAGTACCAGTGTGTGACAGGATGACAGTGAGTACCAGGGACAGTACCAGTGTGTGACACAGGGTGACAGTACCAGGGACAGTACCAGTGTGTGACACAGGGTGACAGTGCCAGGGGCAGACCCAGTGTGTGACACAGGGTGACAGTGAGTATAAGGGGCAGTTCCAGTGTGTGACACAGGGTGACAGTGAGTACCAGTGTGTGACACAGGGTGACAGTGAGTACCAGGGTCAGTACCAGTGTGTGACACAGGGTGACAGTGAGTACCAGTGTGTGACACAGGGTGACAGTGAGTACCAGGGTCAGTACCAGTGTGTGACACAGGGTGACAGTACCAGGGACAGTACCAGTGTGCGACACAGGGTGACAGTACCAGGGACAGTACCAGTGTGTGACACAGGATGACAGTGAGTACCAGGGACAGTACCAGTGTGTGACACAGGGTGACAGTACCAGGGACAGTACGAGTGTGTGACACAGGGTGACAGTGCCAGGGGCAGTACCAGTGTGTGACACAGGGTGACAGTGAGTACCAGGGTCAGTACCAGTGTGTGACACAGGGTGACAGTGAGTACCAGGGACAGTACCAGTGTGTGACACAGGGTGACAGTGAGTACCAGGGACAGTACCAGTGTGTGACACAGGGTGACAGTGAGCACCAGGGACAGTATCAATGTGTGACACAGGGTGACAGTGAGTACCAGGGACAGTACCAGTGTGTGACACAAGGTGACAGTGAGTACCAGGGACAGTACCAGCGTGTGACACAGGGTGACAGTGAGTTCCAGGGTCAGTACCAGTGTGTGACACAGGGTGACAGTGAGTACAGGGACAGTACCAGTGTGTGACACAGGGTGACAGTGAGTACCAGAGACAGTACCAGTGTGTGACACAGGGTGACAGTGAGCACCAGGGACAGTATCAATGTGTGACACAGGGTGACAGTGAGTACCAGGGACAGTACCAGCGTGTGACACAGGGTGACAGTGAGTTCCAGGGTCAGTACCAGCGTGTGACACAGGGTGACAGTGAGTATCAGGGTCAGTACCAGCGTGTGACACAGGGTGACAGTGAGTACCAGGGACAGTACCAGCGTGTGACACAGGGTGACAGTGAGTACCAGGGACAGTACCAGCATGTGACACAGGGTGACAGTGAGTATCAGGGACAGTACCAGTGTGTGACACAGGGTGACAGTGAGTATCAGGGACAGTACCAGCGTGTGACACAGGGTGACAGTGAGTACCACTGGCAGTACCAGCGTGTGACACAGGGTGACAGTGAGTACCAGGGACAGTACCAGTGTGTGACACAGGGTGACAGTGAGTATCAGGGACAGTATTAGTGTGTGACACAGGGTGACAGTGAGTATCAGGGACAGTATTAGTGTGTGGCACAGGGTGACAGTGAGTTCCAGTGACAGTACCAGTGTGTGACGCAGGGTGACAGTGAGTATCAGGGTCAGTACCAGTGTGTGACACAGGGTGACAGTGAGTATCAGGGTCAGTACCAGCGTGTGACACAGGGTGACAGTGAGTATCAGGGTCAGTACCAGCGTGTGACACAGGGTGACAGTGAGTATCAGGGTCAGTACCAGCGTGTGACACAGGGTGACAGTGAGTATCAGGGACAGTACCAGCGTGTGACACAGGGTGACAGTGAGTTCCAGGGACAGTACCAGCGTGTGACACAGGGTGACAGTGAGTTCCAGGGACAGTACCAGCGTGTGACACAGGGTGACAGTGAGTTCCAGGAACAGTACCAGTGTGTGGCACAGGGTGACAGTGAGTACCAGGGGACAGTACCAGTGTGTGACACAGGGTGACAGTGAGTACCAGGGACAGTACCAGTGTGTGACACAGGGTGACAGTGAGTACCAGGGACAGTACCAGTGTGTGACACGGGGTGACAGTGAGTACCAGGGTCAGTACCAGTGTGTGACACAGGGTGACAGTGAGTTCCAGGGTCAGTACCAGCGTGTGACACAGGGTGACAGTGAGTACCAAGGACAGTACCAGTGTGTGACACAGGGTGACAGTGAGTACCAGGGACAGTACCAGTGTGTGACACAGGGTGACAGTGAGTTCCAGGGTCAGTACCAGCGTGTGACACAGGGTGACAGTGAGTACCAGGGACAGTACCAGAGTGTGACACAGGGTGACAGTGAGTTCCAGGGTCAGTACCAGCGTGTGACACAGGGTGACAGTGAGTTCCAGGGTCAGTACCAGCGTGTGACACAGGGTGACAGTGAGTACCAGGGACAGTACCAGTGTGTGACACAGGGTGACAGTACCAGGGACAGTACCAGTGTGTGACACAGGGTGACAGTGCCAGGGGCAGTACAGTGTGTGACACAGGGTGACAGTGAGTATAAGGGGCAGTACCAGTGTGTGACACAGGGTGACAGTACCCGGGACAGTACCAGTGTGTGACACAGGGTGACAGTACCAGTGTGTGACAGGATGACAGTGAGTACCAGGGACAGTACCAGTGTGTGACACAGGGTGACAGTACCAGGGACAGTACCAGTGTGTGACACAGGGTGACAGTGCCAGGGGCAGACCCAGTGTGTGACACAGGGTGACAGTGAGTATAAGGGGCAGTTCCAGTGTGTGACACAGGGTGACAGTGAGTACCAGTGTGTGACACAGGGTGACAGTGAGTACCAGGGTCAGTACCAGTGTGTGACACAGGGTGACAGTGAGTACCAGTGTGTGACACAGGGTGACAGTGAGTACCAGGGTCAGTACCAGTGTGTGACACAGGGTGACAGTACCAGGGACAGTACCAGTGTGCGACACAGGGTGACAGTACCAGGGACAGTACCAGTGTGTGACACAGGATGACAGTGAGTACCAGGGACAGTACCAGTGTGTGACACAGGGTGACAGTACCAGGGACAGTACGAGTGTGTGACACAGGGTGACAGTGCCAGGGGCAGTACCAGTGTGTGACACAGGGTGACAGTGAGTACCAGGGTCAGTACCAGTGTGTGACACAGGGTGACAGTGAGTACCAGGACAGTACCAGTGTGTGACACAGGGTGACAGTGAGTACCAGGGACAGTACCAGTGTGTGACACAGGGTGACAGTGAGCACCAGGGACAGTATCAATGTGTGACACAGGGTGACAGTGAGTACCAGGGACAGTACCAGTGTGTGACACAAGGTGACAGTGAGTACCAGGACAGTACCAGCGTGTGACACAGGGTGACAGTGAGTTCCAGGGTCAGTACCAGTGTGTGACACAGGGTGACAGTGAGTACAGGGACAGTACCAGTGTGTGACACAGGGTGACAGTGAGTACCAGAGACAGTACCAGTGTGTGACACAGGGTGACAGTGAGTACCAGAGACAGTACCAGTGTGCGACACAGGGTGACAGTGAGTACCAGGGGCAGTATCAGTTAGTGACACAGGGTGACAGTGAGTACGAGGGACAGTATCAGTTAGTGTCACAGGGTGACAGTGAGTACCAGGGACAGTACCGGTGTGTGACCCTGTGTGACAGTGAGTACCAGGGGCAGTATCAGTTAGTGACACAGGGTGACAGTGAGTACCAGGGACAGTATCAGTTAGTGACACAGGGTGACAGTGAGTACCAGGGACAGTACCAGTGTGTGACAGTGAGTACCAGGGACAGTATCAGTGTGTGACACAGGGTGACCGTGAGTACCGGGGACAGTACCAGTGTGTGACACAGGGTGACAGTGAGTACCAGGGACGGTATCAGTGTGTGACACAGGGTGACAGTGAGTACCAGGGACGGTATCAGTGTGTGACACAGGGTGACAGTGAGTACCAGGGACAGTACCAGTGTCTGACACAGGGTGACAGTGAGTACCGGGGACAGTACCAATGTGTGACACAGGGTGACAGTGAGTACCAGGGACAGTACCAGTGTGTGACACAGGGTGACAGTGAGTACCAGGGACAGTACCAGTGAGTGACACAGGGTGACAGTGAGTACCAGGGACAATACCAGTGTGTGACACAGGGTGACAGTGAGTACCAGGGTCAGTACCAGTGTGTGACACAGGGTGACAGTGAGTTCCAGGGTCAGTACCAGTGTGTGACACAGGGTGACAGTGAGTACCAGGGAACAGTACCAGTGTGTGACACAGGGTGACAGTGAGTACCAGGGACAGTACCAGTGTGTGACACAGTGTGACAGTGAGTACCAGGGACAGTACCAGTGTGTGACACAGGGTGACAGTGAGTACCAGGGACAGTACCAGTGTGTGACACAGGGTGACAGTGAGTACCAGGGACAGTACCAGCGTGTGACACAGGGTGACAGTGAGTACCAGGGACAATACCAGTGTGTGACACAGGGTGACCGTGAGTACCAGGGTCAGTACCAGTGTGTGACACAGGGTGACAGTGAGTTCCAGGGTCAGTACCAGTGTGTGACACAGGGTGACAGTGAGTACCGGGGACAGTACCAGTGTGTGACACAGGGTGACAGTGAGTACCAGGGACAGTACCAGTGTGTGACACAGTGTGACAGTTAGTATCAGGGTCAGTACCAGCGTGTGACACAGGGTGACAGTGAGTATCAGGGTCAGTACCAGCGTGTGACACAGGGTGACAGTGAGTACCAGGGACAGTACCAGCGTGTGACACAGGGTGACAGTGAGTTCCAGGGTCAGTACCAGCGTGTGACACAGGGTGACAGTGAGTATCAGGGTCAGTACCAGCGTGTGACACAGGGTGACAGTGAGTACCAGGGACAGTACCAGCGTGTGACACAGGGTGACAGTGAGTACCAGGGACAGTACCAGCATGTGACACAGGGTGACAGTGAGTATCAGGGACAGTACCAGTGTGTGACACAGGGTGACAGTGAGTATCAGGGACAGTACCAGCGTGTGACACAGGGTGACAGTGAGTACCACTGGCAGTACCAGCGTGTGACACAGGGTGACAGTGAGTACCAGGGACAGTACCAGTGTGTGACACAGGGTGACAGTGAGTATCAGGGACAGTATTAGTGTGTGACACAGGGTGACAGTGAGTATCAGGGACAGTATTAGTGTGTGGCACAGGGTGACAGTGAGTTCCAGTGACAGTACCAGTGTGTGACGCAGGGTGACAGTGAGTATCAGGGTCAGTACCAGTGTGTGACACAGGGTGACAGTGAGTATCAGGGTCAGTACCAGCGTGTGACACAGGGTGACAGTGAGTATCAGGGTCAGTACCAGCGTGTGACACAGGGTGACAGTGAGTATCAGGGTCAGTACCAGCGTGTGACACAGGGTGACAGTGAGTATCAGGGACAGTACCAGCGTGTGACACAGGGTGACAGTGAGTTCCAGGGACAGTACCAGCGTGTGACACAGGGTGACAGTGAGTTCCAGGGACAGTACCAGCGTGTGACACAGGGTGACAGTGAGTTCCAGGAACAGTACCAGTGTGTGGCACAGGGTGACAGTGAGTACCAGGGACAGTACCAGTGTGTGACACAGGGTGACAGTGAGTACCAGGGACAGTACCAGTGTGTGACACAGGGTGACAGTGAGTACCAGGGACAGTACCAGTGTGTGACACGGGGTGACAGTGAGTACCAGGGTCAGTACCAGTGTGTGACACAGGGTGACAGTGAGTTCCAGGGTCAGTACCAGCGTGTGACACAGGGTGACAGTGAGTACCAAGGACAGTACCAGTGTGTGACACAGGGTGACAGTGAGTACCAGGGACAGTACCAGTGTGTGACACAGGGTGACAGTGAGTTCCAGGGTCAGTACCAGCGTGTGACACAGGGTGACAGTGAGTACCAGGGACAGTACCAGAGTGTGACACAGGGTGACAGTGAGTTCCAGGGTCAGTACCAGCGTGTGACACAGGGTGACAGTGAGTTCCAGGGTCAGTACCAGCGTGTGACACAGGGTGACAGTGAGTACCAGGGACAGTACCAGTGTGTGACACAGGGTGACTCTGTTATGGGCGGCATATTTATCAGATCTCTGCCCTCAGGTGACCCCCTATGGCCGGGTCCAGTCCCCTCTCTCAGTTGAAGCTGCGATAGACTCTCGGTGAGTGCGGGGGTTGTGGGGGGCTCCCAGTGCGGCTCGGGTGGGTTCACATTCAGTGGGGGAGGGAAATTTGGGCAGAATGGGGGGTATCAGGACAGGGTCAGACAGGAGGTCCTGAGGTGGCGGTCCTGGGGCAGAGGTGGAGGTCCTGGGGCGGAGGCCCTTGGGCGGAGGCGGAGGTCCTGGGGTGGAGGCGAAGGTCCTGGGGTGGAGGCGGAGGTCCTGGGGCGGAGGTCCTGGGGCAGAGGTCCTGGGGCGGAGGCCCTTGGGCGGAGGCGGAGGTCCTGGGGTGGAGGCGAAGGTCCTGGGGTGGAGGCAGAGGTCCTGGGGTGGAGGCGAAGGTCCTGGGGTGGAGGCAGAGGTCCTGGGGCGGAGACGGAGCTCCTGGGGTGGAGGTTTTGGGGCAGAGATCCTGGGACGGAGTCGGAGGTCCTGGGGCGGAGTCGGAGGTCCTGGGGTGGAGGTCAGAGGTCGGAGGTGCTGCCTTTCTCCTGCTGAAGCCCCGCCTCCCCCTAGGGACGCCATCTCCCAGGCGCTGTACTCGCTGCTCTTTGATTGGCTGCTGGAGCAGGGAAATGATTGGCTGTGTCCCCGTGAGACGGACAGCGCTGTGGGCATTATAGACACCTGTGGGTTTGAGGTATTGGAGCGGTCCTGTCATTTCGTGTGTGTGTTACATTGTGTGTGTGTGCTACATTGTGTGTGTTACATTGTATGTGTGTGTTACACTTTGTGTTTCATTGTATGTTACATTGTATGTGTGTTACAGTGTGTGTTACATTGTGTGTGTGTTACATGGTGACGGACAGTCCCTCTGCACTAACGCTGTGACCCCGTGTCACTCTGCACCCACTGTCCCCGTGTCACTCTGCACCCACTGACCCCGTGTCACTCTACACTGACCCCGTGTCACTCTGCACTGACCCCGTGTCCCTCTGAACTTACCCTGTGTCCCCGTGTCACTCTGCACTGACCCCGTGTCACTCTGCACTGACCCCCGTGTCCCTCTGCACTTACCCCGTGTCCCCGTGTCACTCTGCACTGACCCCGTGTCACTCTGCACTGACCCCGTGTCCCTCTGCACTGACCCCGTGTCCCTCTGCACTGACCCCGTGTCCCGTGTCACTCTGCACTGACCCCGTGTTCCAGTGTCACTCTGCACTGACCCTGTGTCACTCTGCACTGACCCTGTGACCCCGTGTCCCTCTGCACTGACCCTGTGTCCCTCTGCACTGACCCTGTGTCCCTCTGCACTGACCCCGTGTCCCTGTGTCCCTCTGCACTGACCCCGTGTCACTCTGCACTGACCTGTGTCCCTCTGCACTGACCCCGTGTCCCCATGTCACTCTGCACTGACCCCGTGTCCCTGTGTCACTCTGCACTGACCCCGTGTCACTCTGCCCTGACCCCGTGACCCTGTGTCACTCTGCACTGACCCCGTGTCCCTGTGTCACACCGCACTGACCCCGTGTCACTATGCCCTGACCCCGTGACCCCGTGTCACTGCACTGACCCCATGTCACTCTGCCCTGACCCGTGACCCCGTGTCACTCTGCACTGACCCGTGACCCCGTGTCACTCTGCACTGACCCCGTGTCCCACTGCACTGACCTCGTGTCCCTCTGCACTGACCCCGTGTCCCCGTGTCACACTGCACTGATCCCGTGTCACTCTGCCCTGACCCCGTGTCACTCTGCCTTGACCCCGTGACCCCGTGTCCCTCTGCACTGACCCCGTGTCCCTGTGTCCCTCTGCACTGACCCCGTGTCACTCTGCACTGACCTGTGTCCCTCTGCACTGACCCCGTGTCCCCATGTCACTCTGCACTGACCCCGTGTCCCTGTGTCACTCTGCACTGACCCCGTGTCACTCTGCCCTGACCCCGTGACCCCGTGTCACTCTGCACTGACCCCGTGTCCCTGTGTCACACCGCACTGACCCCGTGTCACTATGCCCTGACCCCGTGACCCCGTGTCACTGCACTGACCCCATGTCACTCTGCCCTGACCTGTGACCCCGTGTCACTCTGCACTGACCCGTGACCCCGTGTCACTCTGCACTGACCCCGTGTCCCACTGCACTGACCTCGTGTCCCTCTGCACTGACCCCGTGTCCCCGTGTCACTCTGCACTGATCCCGTGTCACTCTGCCCTGACCCCGTGTCACTCTGCCTTGACCCCGTGACCCCGTGTCACACTGCACTGACCCCGTGTCACACTGCACTGACCCCGTGTCACACTGCACTGACCCCGTGTCCCTGTGTCACTCTGCACTGACCCCGTGTCCCCCTGCACTGACCCCGTGTCCCTGTGTCACACTGCACTGACCTCGTTTCCCCGTGTCACACTACACTGACCCCGTGTCCCCGTGTCACTCTGCACTGACCGTCGTGACCCCGTGTCACTCTGCCCTGACCCCGTGTCACTCAGCACTGACCCCGTGTCCCCGTGTCACTCTGCACTGACCCAGTGTCCCCGTGTCACTGCACTGACCAGGGGCCCTGTGTCACTCTGCACTGACCCCGTGTCCCCGTGTCACTCTGCACTGACCCTGTGTCCCCGTGTCACTCTGCACTGACCCCGTGTCCCCGTGTCACTCTGCACTGACCCCGTGCCCCTCTGCACTGACCCTGTGTCACACTGCACTGACCCCGTGTCCCTGTGTCCCTCTGCCCTGACCCCGTGACCCGTGTCACTCTGCACTGACCCTGTGACCCGTGTCACTCTGCACTGACCCCGTGACCCTGTGTCACTCTGCACTGACCCCGTGTCCCCGTGTCACTCTGCCCTGGTCCCGTGTCACTCTGCCCTGACCCCGTGTCACACTGCACTGACCCCGTGTCCCTGTGTCACTCTGCACTGACCCCGTATCCCCGTGTCACTCTGCACTGACGCCGTGACCCCGTGTCACACTGCACTGACCCCGTGTCCACGTGTCACTCTGCACTGACACCGTGACCCCGTGTCACTCTGCACTGACACCGTGACCCCGTGTCACACTGCACTGACCCCGTGTCCCCGTGTCACAGAACTTGGGGGTAAACAGCCTGGAGCAGCTCTGCAGGAACTTTGCCCACGAGTGGATACAGTGTCACAGCGCCCGGAGCCTGGTGTCACAGGAGCAGGTAACCCCAGGGGGACGGGGGTCATCACCCATCCCTGTGCTGACCTCTGACCCCTGCACCCCCCAGGCTGAGTATGTGAGGGAGGGGCTGCGCTGGGTGCCTCTGACCCAGGAGCTGGTACCGAGCTGCCTGGACCTTCTGACTGAGCCACCGCACGGCATCCTGTGTATCCTGGAGGAGCAGAGCGCGCTCCCACAGGTACGGTGGCATGGTGCACGTGTGTGCATGGCAAGAGCATCATGGGACACGTGTGTGCAAGGTAAAAGCATCATGAGACATGTGTGTGCACGGTAAGAGCATCATGAGACACGTGTGTGCACGGTAAGAGCATCATGAGACATGTGTGTGCAAGGTAAGAGCATCATGAGACATGTGTGTGCAAGGTAAAAGGATCATGAGACACGTGTGTGCACGGTAAGAGCATCATGAGACACGTGTGTGCACGGTAAGAGCATCATGAGACACGTGTGTGCACGGTAAGAGCATCATGAGACATGTGTGTGCAAGGTAAGAGCATCATGAGACATGTGTGTGCAAGGTAAAAGGATCATGAGACACGTGTGTGCACGGTAAGAGCATCATCAGACACGTGTATGCAAGGTAAAAGGATCATGGGTTACGGTGTTTAGGGTACGGGGTTACGGTGTTTAGGCTATGGGGTTACTGTGTTTAGGGTACGGGGTTACGGTGTTTAGGGGTACGGAGTTACGGTGTTTAGTGTACGGGGTTACGGTGTTTAGGCTATGGGGTTACGGTGTTTAGGGTATGGGGTTACGGTGTTTAGGGTATGGGGTTACGGTGTTTAGGGTCCGGGGTTACGGTGTTTAGGTTACGGTGTTTAGGGTACGGGGTTACGGTGTTTAGGGTACGGAGTTACGGTGTTTAGGGTACGGAGTTACGGTGTTTAGGGTACGGGGTTACAGTGTTTAGGGTACGGGGTTACGGTGTTTAGGGTATGGGGTTACGGTGTTTAGGGTACGGAGTTACGGTGTTTAGGGTACGGAGTTACGGTGTTTAGGGTACGGGGTTACAGTGTTTAGGGTACGGGGTTACGGTTTTTAGGGTATGGGGTTACGGTGTTTAGGGTATGGGGTTACGGTGTTTAGGGTATGGGGTTACGGTGTTTAGGGTATGGGGTTACGGTGTTTAGGGTACTGGGTTACGGTGTTTAGGGTACGGGGTTACGGTGTTTAGGGTACGGGGTTACGGTGTTTAGGGTATGGGGTTACGGTGTTTAGGGTACGGGGTTACGGTGTTTAGGGTACGGGGTTACGGTGTTTAGGCTATGGGGTTACGGTGTTTAGGGTACGGGGTTACGGTGTTTAGGGTATGGGGTTACGGTGTTTAGGCTATGGGGTTACGGTGTTTAGGCTATGGGGTTACGGTGTTTAGGGTACGGGGTTACGGTGTTTAGGGTATGGGGTTACGGTGTTTAGGGTACGGGGTTACGGTGTTTAGGGTACGGGGTTACGGTGTTTAGGGTACGGGGTTACGGTGTTTAGGGTACGGGGTTACGGTGTTTAGGGTACGGGGTTACGGTGTTTAGGGTACGGGGTTACGGTGTTTAGGGTATGGGGTTACGGTGTTTAGGGTATGGGGTTACGGTGTTTAGGGTACGGGGCTGCGGTGTTTAGGGTACGGGGTTACGGTGTTTAGGGTACGGGGCTGCGGTGTTTAGGGTACGGGGTAACGGTGTTTAGGGTACGGGGTAACGGTGTTTAGGGTACGGGGTTACAGTGTTTAGGGTACGGGGTTACGGTGTTTAGGGTACGGGGTTACGGTGTTTAGGGTACGGGGTTACGGTGTTTAGGGTACGGAGTTACGGTGTTTAGGGTACGGAGTTACGGTTAGGGTTTTTAAGGCTAGGGGATACCTTACCTGCTGCGGTGAGCTGTCCCGGCAGCCAAATGTCCCGGCGTGTAACGGCCACGGCTAATTATCCCAGGCGTGTGCCCCGCGCCCCTGTCTTTCTCTTGCTCCCTCAGGC
>NC_134504.1:6383335-6440835 GCF_040206685.1 Ascaphus truei
CCCCCCTCTTCCTCCTCTTCTCTTCCCCCCTCTTCCTCCTCTTCTCTTCCCCCCTCTTCCTTCCCCCCCTCCTCTTCCTTTCCCCCCCTCCTCTTCCTTTCCCCCCTCCTCTTCCTTTCCCCCCCTCCTCTTCCTTCCCCCCCTCCTCTTCCTTTCCCCCTCCTCTTCCTTTCCGCCCTCCTCTTCTTTCCCCCTCCTCTTCTCTTCCCCCCTCTTCCTCCTCTTCTCCCCTCTCACTCTCACCCCCCCCTCTTCCTCCTCTTCCCCCTCTTCCTCCTCTTCTCTTCCCCCCTCTTCCTCCTCTTCCCCACTCTTCCTCCTCTTCTCTTCCCCCCTCCTCTTCTCTTCCCCCTCTTCCTCCTCTTCCTTCCCCGCCCCTCTTCCTTCCCCTATGTGTGTGTAACCCCCCTCCTCCTACCTCTCCTCTTCCCCCCTCCTCTTCCATCCACACCCCCCCTTCTCCCCCCCCCCTCTCTCACCTGGTCAGGTTGTGCTGCACCTGGATACAATCTTTGCAGGAGAACCAGAGGAGACACATCTGGGAGAGAATCATTATATGACCCCACGGTGCCCAGATTTGATCTGTGCGATATATCCACACGTTATCTGCATGCGTGTTATCTGCATGATGTAACTACACCTTAATCTGCATGCGTGTTATCTGCGTGATGTAACTACACCTTAATCTGCACGCGTGTTATCTGCATGATGTAACTACACGTTATCTGCACGCGTGTTATCTGCATGATGTATCTACACCTTAATCTGCACGCGTGTTATCTGCGTGATGTAACTACACCTTAATCTGCATGCGTGTTATCTGCATGATGTAACTACACGTTATCTGCACGCGTGTTATCTGAATGATGTATCTACACCTTAATCTGCACGCGTGTTATCTGCATGATGTATCTACACGTTATCTGCACGCGTGTTATCTGCATGATGTATCTACACCTTAATCTGCACGCATGTTATCTGCGTGATATATCTACACCTTAATCTGCACGCGTGTTATCTGCATGATGTATGTACACGTTTTCTGCACGCGTGTTATCTGCATGATGTATGTACACGTTTTCTGCACAGCTCTGGGTCCAGTTTTTGTTTTAATCCTCTATCTCGGTAGCAAAACACGGCGCCGACCCAGAATCCTCCAGGAGAGAAATAAAGAGCAGGTATCTACATGTTACACGCGTGTTCTTTGCGGGTTACCTGTGCGCTAACGAAGACGATTTCCACGGATGACAGGAGGATTTCCACGGTTGATTTGCAGGGCAGCAGACTCACACAGTAGCCGATATTAAAGACAGACAGAAGTATACTGCACACCCCAAACAGGGCGAGAGATGCTGCGAAGAGAGTGTGAGAGACGGCGTGAGTGTGACACAGTGTGAGTTTGAGAGAGAGGGAGAGAGTGAGTGACGGACTGACTGAGACTGTGAGCGTGAGAAACAGGGTAAGTGTGAGCGAGAGAGAATGAGTGTGACGAAGAGAGAATGAGTGTGAGCGAGAGAGAATGAGTGTGAGAGATGGAGTGAGTGTGACACAGTGTGAGTTTGAGAGAGAGGGAGAGTGAGTGTGAGTGACAGACTGACTGAGACTGTGTGAGCGTGAGAAACGGGGTAAGTGTGAGCGAGAGAGAATGAGTGTGAGCGAGAGAGAATGAGTGTGAGTGAGAGAGAATGAGTGTGAGAGACGGAGTGAGTGTGACAGTGTGAGTTTGAGAGAGGAGGGAGTGTGAGTGATGGACTGACTGAGACTGTGAGCGTGAGAAACAGGGTAAGTGTGAGCGAGAGAGAATGAGTGTGAGCGAGAGAGAATGAGTGTGAGCGAGAGAGAATGAGTGTGAGCGAGAGAGAATGAGTGTGAGCGAGAGAGAATGAGTGTGAGAGACAGTGAGTGTGACACAGTGTGAGTTTGAGAGAGAAGGAGAGTGAGTGTGAGTGACGGACTGACTGAGACTGTGTGAGCGTGAGAAATAGGGTGATTGTGAGTGGGAGAGAATGAGTGTGAGTGGGAGAGAATGAGTGTGAGTGGGAGAGAATGAGTGTGAGCGGGAGAGAATGAGTGTGAGCGGGAGAGAATGAGTGAGCGGGAGAGAATGAGAGTGAGCGGGAGAGAATGAGAGTGAGCGGGAGAGAATGAGTGTGAGCGGGAGAGAATGAGTGTGAGCGAGAGAGAATGAGTGTGAGCGAGAGAGAATGAGTGTGAGCGAGAGAGAATGAGTGTGAGCGAGAGAGAATGAGTGTGAGAGACAGTGAGTGTGACACAGTGTGAGTTTGAGAGAGAGGGAGAGTGAGTGTGAGTGACAGACTGACTGAGACTGTGTGAGCGTGAGAAATAGGGTGATTGTGAGTGGGAGAGAATGAGTGTGAGCAGGAGAGAATGAGTGTGAGCGGGAGAGAATGAGAGTGAGCGAGAGAGAATGAGAGTGAGCGAGAGAGAATGAGAGTGAGCGAGAGAGAATGAGAGTTAGCGAGAGAGAATGAGAGTGAGCGGGAGAGAAGGAGAGTGAGCGGGAGAGAATGAGTGTGAGCGAGAGAGAATGATTGTGAGCGGGAGAGAATGAGTGTGAGCGGGAGAGAATGAGTGTGAGCGGGAGAGAATGAGTGTGAGCGGGAGAGAATGAGTGTGATCGGGAGAGAATGAGTGTGAGCGGGAGAGAATGAGCGGGAGAGAATGAGCGTGAGCGGGAGAGAATGAGGGTGAGCGAGAGAGAATGAGCGTGAGCGAGAGAGAATGAGCGTGAGCGGGAGAGAATGAGCGTGAGCGGGAGAGAATGAGCGTGAGCGGGAGAGAATGAGTGTGAGCGGGAGAGAATGAGTGTGAGCGGGAGAGAATGAGTGTGAGCGGGAGAGAATGAGTGTGAGCGGGAGAGAATGAGTGAGCAGGAGAGAATGAGTGTGAGCGGGAGAGAATGAGTGTGAGCGAGAGAGAATGAGTGTGAGCGGGAGAGAATGAGTGTGAGCAGGAGAGAATGAGTGTGAGCGAGAGAGAATGAGTGTGAGGGAGAGAATGAGTGTGAGGGAGAGAATGAGTGTGAGCGAGAGAGAATGAGTGTGAGCGGGAGAGAATGAGTGTGAGCGGGAGAGAATGAGTGTGAGCGGGAGATAATGAGTGTGAGCGAGAGATAATGAGTGTGAGCGAGAGAGAATGAGTGTGAGCGAGAGAAAATGAGTGTGAGCGGGAGAGAATGAGAGTGAGCGGGAGAGAATGAGTGTGAGCGAGAGAGAATGAGTGTGAGCAGGAGAGAATGAGTGTGAGCGAGAGAGAATGAGTGTGAGCGAGAGAGAATGAGTGTGAGCGAGAGAGAATGAGTGTGAGCGAGAGAGAATGAGTGTGAGCGAGAGAGAATGAGTGTGAGAGAATGAGAGTGAGCGGGAGAGAATGAGTGTGAGCGAGAGAGAATGAGTGTGAGCAAGAGAGAATGAGTGTGAGAGAATGAGAGTGAGCGGGAGAGAATGAGTGTGAGCGAGAGAGAATGAGTGTGAGCGAATGAGTGTGAGCGAATGAGTGTGAGCGAGAGAGAATGAGTGTGAGCGAGAGAGAGTGAGTGTGAGTGAGAGAGAGTGAGTGTGAGAGAATGAGAGTGAGCGGGAGAGAATGAGTGTGAGCGAGAGAATGAGTGTAAGCGAGAGAATGAGTGTAAGCGAGAGAATGAGTGTGAGCGAGAGAATGAGTGTGAGCAAGAGAATGAGTGTGAGCGAGAGAGAATGAGTGTGAGAGAATGAGTGTGAGAGAATGAGTGTGAGAGAATGAGTGTGAGAGAATGAGTGTGAGTGAGAGAGAATGAGTGTGAGCGAGATGGTGTGTAAGTGACCCCCCCCATGTTACTGACCCCGCAGCCAGAGTGCCCCCGCGTGGTGGTCCTGGCACAGCACTGCGTGCGGCTTCCTGCGGGTGCAGAGCATGTGATGCAGAGCCCAGGCGGAGCAGAGCAGCATGAGCAGCGCCAGGAAGATGTGCGCGTCCCGGGAGGGCACCGCCTCCTTACTCAGGACCACGCTGCTGACCAGCGCCGCGCCCAGGAACAGCACGTTCATCGCCAGGAGCCCAGAGAAGAGCCGGCCCGACTCCTGGGCCCGCTGGTCCCTGAGCAGCACCGACGGGCAGTGCCGGTGCAGCCACGAGCGTTCGTACTGAATCCCCGGGGCCGGCGCCGTGTCTGGGGGGAGGAACGGGACACGGCGGCCATATTATATGTGACCACAAATATATATCACAGAACTCTGAGATTACAGCTCCTTGTCTGCCACAGGGGCCGGGAAAAGCCTGCAGAGCCGTGTGTGTGTGATCCGCAGAGCCGTGCGTGTGTGTGTGATCCGCAGAGCCGTGTGTGTGTGTGTGAGATCCGCAGAGCCGTGTGTGTGTGATCCGCAGAGCCGTGTGTGTGTGATCCGCAGAGCCGTGTGTGTGTGATCCGCAGAGCCGTGCGTGTGTGTGTGTGTGATCCGCAGAGCGGTGTGTGTGTGATCCGCAGAGCCGTGTGTGTGTGTGTGATCCGCAGAGCCGTGTGTGTGTGTGTGATCCGCAGAGCCGTGCGTGTGTGATCCGCAGAGCCGTGTGTGTGTGTGTGATCCGCAGAGCCATGTGTGTGTGTGTGTGAGATCCGCAGAGCCGTGTGTGAGATCCGCAGAGACGTGTGTGTGTGATCCGCAGAGCCGTGCGTGTGTGTGTGATCCGCAGAGCCGTGTGTGTGTGATCCGCAGAGCCGGGTGTGTGTGTGTGTGATCCGCAGAGCGGTGTGTGTGTGTGTGTGTGATCCGCAGAGCCGTGCGTGTGTGTGTGATCCGCAGAGCCGTGTGTGTGTGATCCGCAGAGCCGTGTGTGTGTGTGTGATCCGCAGAGCGGTGTGTGTGTGTGTGTGATCCGCAGAGCGGTGTGTGTGTGTGTGTGATCCGCAGAGCCTTGTGTGTGATCCGCAGAGCCGTGCGTGTGTGTGTGTGTGATCCGCAGAGCCGTGTGTGTGTGTGTGATCCGCAGAGCGGTGTGTGTGTGTGTGATCCGCAGAGCGGTGTGTGTGTGTGTGTGATCCGCAGAGCGGTGTGTGTGTGATCCGCAGAGCGGTGTGTGTGTGTGTGTGATCCGCAGAGCCTTGTGTGTGATCCGCAGAGCCGTGCGTGTGTGTGTGTGTGATCCGCAGAGCCGTGTGTGTGTGTGTGATCCGCAGAGCGGTGTGTGTGTGTGTGTGATCCGCAGAGCCTTGTGTGTGATCCGCAGAGCCGTGCGTGTGTGTGTGTGTGATCCGCAGAGCCTTGTGTGTGATCCGCAGAGCGGTGTGTGTGTGTGTGTGATCCGCAGAGCGGTGTGTGTGTGTGTGTGATCCGCAGAGCCGTGCGTGTGTGTGTGATCCGCAGAGCCGTGCGTGTGTGTGTGATCCGCAGAGCCGTGTGTGTGTGATCCGCAGAGCCGTGCGTGTGTGTGTGATCCGCAGAGCCGTGCGTGTGTGTGTGATCCGCAGAGCGGTGTGTGTGTGTGTGTGATCCGCAGAGCCGTGCGTGTGTGTGTGATCCGCAGAGCCGTGTGTGTGTGTGTGATCCGCAGAGCCGTGTGTGTGTGTGTGTGATCCGCAGAGCGGTGTGTGTGTGATCCGCAGAGCCGTGTGTGTGTGATCCGCAGAGCCGTGTGTGTGTGTGTGTGATCCGCAGAGCGGTGTGTGTGTGATCCGCAGAGCGGTGTGTGTGTGATCCGCAGAGCCGTGCGTGTGTGTGTGATCCGCAGAGCCGTGTGTGTGTGTGTGATCCGCAGAGCGGTGTGTGTGTGTGTGATCCGCAGAGCCGTGTGTGTGTGATCCGCAGAGCCGTGTGTGTGTGATCCGCAGAGCCGTGTGTGTGTGATCCGCAGAGCCGTGTGTGTGTGTGTGTGATCCGCAGAGCCGTGTGTGTGTGATCCGCAGAGCCGGGTGTGTGTGTGTGATCCGCAGAGCGGTGTGTGTGTGTGTGTGTGATCCGCAGAGCGGTGTGTGTGTGTGTGTGTGATCCGCAGAGCCGTGTGTGTGATCCGCAGAGCCGTGTGTGTGTGTGTGTGATCCGCAGAGCGGTGTGTGTGTGATCCGCAGAGCCGTGCGTGTGTGTGTGATCCGCAGAGCGGTGTGTGTGTGTGTGTGATCCGCAGAGCCGTGCGTGTGTGTGTGATCCGCAGAGCCGTGTGTGTGTGTGTGATCCGCAGAGCCGTGTGTGTGTGTGTGATCCGCAGAGCGGTGTGTGTGTGTGTGTGATCCGCAGAGCGGTGTGTGTGTGATCCGCAGAGCGGTGTGTGTGTGATCCGCAGAGCCGTGTGTGTGTGATCCGCAGAGCCGTGTGTGTGTGATCCGCAGAGCCGTGTGTGTGTGTGTGATCCGCAGAGCGGTGTGTGTGTGTGTGATCCGCAGAGCGGTGTGTGTGTGTGACCCACAGAGCCGTGTGTGTGTGTGTGTGATCCGCAGAGCCGTGTGTGTGATCCGCAGAGCTCTGTGCTTATGTGTGTGTGTGATGCGCAGAGCGGTGTGTGTGTGACGCAGAGCAGTGTGTGTGCTGAGCGGTGTGTGGCACAGAGCGGTGTGTGTGTGTGTGACACGCAGAGCAGTGTGTGCTGAGCAGTGTGTGACAGAGCGGTGTGTGTGTGACACGCAGAGCGGTGTGTGTGTGACACGCAGAGCGGTGTGTGTGATGCGCAGAGCAGTGTGTGTGCTGAGCGGTGTGTGACACAGAGTGTTGTGTGTGTGTGTGACACGCAGATCGGTGTGTGTGACACGCAGAGCAGTGTGTGTGCTGAGTAGTGTGTGACAGAGCGGTGTGTGTGTGACACGCAGAGCGGTGTGTGTGTGATGCGCAGAGCAGTGTGTGCTGAGCGGTGTGTGACACGCAGAGCAGTGTGTGTGACGCTGTGTGTGTGACACGCAGGGCAGTGTGTGTGTGACCCGCAGAGCGATGCGTGTGACGCGCAGAGCAGTGTGTGTGTGACCCGCTGAGCATTGTGTGTGTGACCCGCAGAGCGGTGTGTGTGTGTGACCCGCAGAGCATTGCGTGTGTGACCCGCAGAGCGGTGTGTGTGACACGCAGAGCGGTGTGTGTGTGTGTGACCCTCAGAGCATTGTGTGTGACACGCAGAGCAGTGTGTGTATGTGTGACCTGCAGAGCGGTGTGTGTGACGCGCAGAGCAGTGTGTATGTGTAACGCAGAGCAGTGTGCAGGCTGTCTGGCAGTGAAAGGGTTGCTATATTATCTTCGTGCCATTACAGACAGTGTAATATACAGACAGATGTAAAGGTATGAGACGAGAATTCCGTCTGTGACCTGAAGAGCTGACAATCTAACCCCATGGACCCCTGAGAGGGGCAGAGAGATTTCCAGATACCTGTATGGCACAAATAAGGTGCCATCTGCTGTTCCCCGCTTCTCGCGTTCTCTGATGCTGCCAGCTGGGCCCCTTCAGGCCGTCTCTCCGGCTGCCGCGATGTTCTGCTGCTTGTAGCCGTCTCTCCGGCTGCCGCAACGTTCTGCTTGTAGCCGTCTCTCCGGCTGCCGCGATGCTCTGCTGCTTGTAGCCGTCTCTCCGGCTGCCGCGATGCTCTGCTGCTTGTAGCCGTCTCTCCGGCTGCCGCTTGTAGCCGTCTCTCCGGCTGCCGCGATGCTCTGCTGCTTGTAGCCGTTTCTCCGGCTGGACGCGACGTTCTGCCGCTTGTAGCCGTCTCTCCGGCTGCCGCGATGCTCTGCTGCTTGTAGCCGTCTCTCCGGCTGCCGCAATGTTCTGCCGCTCGCAGGCCGTCTCTCCGGCTGCCGCAATGTTCTGCCGCTCACAGGCCGTCTCTCCGGCTGCCGCAATGTTCTGCCGCTCGCAGGCCGTCTCTCCGGCTGCCGCGACGTTCTGCTTGTAGCCGTCTCTCCGGCTGGCCGCGACGTTCTGCTTGTAGCCGTCTCTCCGGCTGCCGCGATGCTCTGCTGCTTGTAGCCGTCTCCCCGGCTGGACGCGACGTTCTGCCGCTTGCAGGCCGTCTCTCCGGCTGCCGCAATGTTCTGCCGCTCGCAGGCCGTCTCTCCGGCTGCCGCGATGCTCTGCTGCTTGCAGGCCGTCTCTCCGGCTGGACGCGACGTTCTGCCGCTTGCAGGCTGGGAACTGCATTGGTTTTTCTTGTTTGATTGTGCAATATTCCTCCCATTTTATTAATTGCCGGAACATTAATGCCACAGATGAAAGGGCGGCTCATAGCCCCTCCCAGCTGTGCCCACAAGAGGGCCCCGTCCTGATCTTTCCCAGGGCAGGGCAGGGCAGAACGAGATTACCTTACTGCAGACTCTGCTCCTAGTACACAAGAACTTGTATACAGATTGGGGGGGAGGAGGGGAATAGCTGGATACCCCCACTAATCAGTTTTACACAGCTTCACCCCCTCATATTAACCCTTCAGGATAAGTGTCAATCTGAGCCCAGCTCTCCTCCCATCACGCCCGCATCCCAGCTCTCTAAGTAGCTATTTCACGCCTGCGCCTCTGGCTCCTTTCAGGGGGCAGTAAGTGCAGTGGGCGGCTTTTCACGGACAGAGGAGTGGTGTGCTCTGCCCGGGGTGTTGTGGAGCCCAGATAAGCAAATAAAGCCGAGTGTGTAAATCTATGTATATCATGGTATAAGTCTGTGTGTGTATAGTGAGTATCACTACATTTGTGTGTGTGTCTGTTTGTGTCGGTGTGTAAATGTGTGTGTATCTGTGTTAATGTGAGTACATCTTTGTGTATTAGTCTGTATGTCTGTATCAGTGTGTATCTGTGTGTAGCAGTGTTAATGTGTACATATCAGTGTGTCAGTTAATATGTGTAGTGGTTAAAGAGCACCGGGGGCCACTATAAATAGCACATGGCACCATATATAATGCCGTGCATGGGATGCGAGACTCTCGTTCTGCGCACAATCCTCCTCGGGTCCCAGTTCTCAGCTGGGGATCTCCCATATACAGTAATAGTGACCGTTTCTCATTATTACTTTACACCCCTTAGTATACCGTTCCCACACACTTTTACCAGCGACACCATCTGATTTACGGTGGTTTACTTTCATGCCAGGGGAAATGTTTCTTCCTAAATTAGACTGCTGGGGCCATTATCTGTCCACAATCTTATACACGCTCATTAAAATGTCACACTCAGACCCAATTGTGGTTTGTTCTCTTGTGGGAGAGTGAGAGATAGCTGTGCGCCCCGGGATTCAAATAGTAGCAATTAAGAGAGATTGCGGTGCCTCTGTGAGAGATGCCAGAGGGGGGTGAGGTCAGGGTGTGTTTATATTGTGGGATGGGGTGTAGGGAGGTATAGGTGTCCTCGGATCCCAGGCTCTGAGGCGCAGTATTTTGGGATGGGGTGTAGGGAGGTATAGGTGTCCCTGATCCCAGGCTCTGGGGCGCAGTATTTTGGGATGGGGTGTAGGGAGGTATAGGTGTCCTCGGATCCCAGGCTCTGAGGCGCAGTATTTTGGGATGGGGTGTAGGGAGGTAAAGGTGTCCTCGGATCCCAGGCTCTGAGGCACAGTATTTTGGGATGGGGTGTATTTATGGGGTTATATTGTGGAATGGGGTGTAGGGAGGTGTCCCTGGATCCCATGCTCTGGGGCACAGTATTTGGGGGGTGGAGGGGTGTAGGGAGGTATAGGTGTTCCAGGATCCCAGGCTCTGGGCACAGTATTTGGGGGGTGGAGGGGTGTAGGGAGGTATAGGTGTCCCCGGATCTCAGGCTCTGAGGCACAGTATTTGGGGGGTGGAGGGGTGTAGGGAAGTAAAGGTGTCCTCGGATTGCAGGCTCCGTGGCACTGTAGAACCTTGCTGGTCGTGCTGAGTGTTGGAGGGTTTCGGGCCCTCTCCCTGCTGTGTTTGGAGAGAGATTTGGGACATTGAGGGTTTCGGGCCCTCTCCCTGCTGTGTTTGGAGAGAGATTTGGGACATTGAGGGTTTCGGGCCCTCTCCCTGCTGTGTTTGGAGAGAGATTTGGGACATTGAGGGTTTCGGGCCCTCTCCCTGCTGTGTTTGGAGAGAGATTTGGGATATTGAGGGTTCGGGGCCCTCTCCCTGCTGTGTTTGGAGAGAGATTTGGGATATTGAGGGTTTCGGGCCCTCTCCCTGCTGTGTTTGGAGAGAGATTTGGGACATTGAGGGTTTCGGGCCCTCTCCCTGCGGTGTTTGGAAAGAGATTTGGGATATTGAGGGTTTGGGGTCCTCTCCCTGCTGTGTTTGGAGAGAGATTTGGGATATTGAGGGTTTCGGGTCCTCTCCCTGCTGTGTTTGGAGAGAGATTTGGGACATTGAGGGTTTCGGGCCCTCTCCCTGCGGTGTTTGGAGAGAGATTCGGGATATTGAGGGTTTGGGGTCCTCTCCCTGCGGTGTTTGGAGAGAGATTTGGGATATTGAGGGTTTCGGGCCCTCTCCCTGCTGTGTTTGGAGAGAGATTTGGGATATTGAGGGTTTCGGGCCCTCAGTGCTGTGTTTGGAGAGAGATTTGGGACATTGAAGGTTTCGGGCCCTCTCCCTGCGGTGTTTGGAGAGAGATTTGGGATATTGAGGGTTTCGGGCCCTCTCCCTGCTGTGTTTGGAGAGAGATTTGGGATATTGAGGGTTTCGGGCCCTCTCCCTGCTGTGTTTGGAGAGAGATTTGGGATATTGTGCAGCTTTCTGTTCTTATTGATGATCTGTAAACACGGGGTGAGGAGAACACAGGCCTGCTGCTTGTTTAACTTGTGCCTCCTGATATTCATATCATCAGGAATATTTGCTGTACAAACTCACGCCCTTCCTGCCCCCCCCCCTCGCCGGGTGACGTGGGGGGAGCACAGTTTATAGTCTGCGGTTTGATATGTCGCTCTGCGCAGAACACGCCGTTCCTCAACTTCCGCTCACTTTCTCTTACAGGAAAACTTCTATACTCAGTGTTATCTGCAGTGCTCTCCGCTCATCACGCTCACCCTGTCACACTCACCTCGTCATACTCATCCTGTCACACTCACCTCGTCATATTCACCCTGTCACACTCACCTCGTCATATTCACCCTATCACACCCACCTCGTCATATTCACCCTATCACACCCACCTCGTCATATTCACCCTGTCACACTCACCTCATCATACTCATCCTGTCACGCTCACCCTGTCACACTCACCTCGTCATATTCACCCTGTCACACTCACCTCGTCATACTCATCCTGTCACGCTCACCCTGTCACACTCACCTCGTCATATTCACCTTGTCACACTCACCTCATCATACTCATCCTGTCATACTCACCTCATCATACCCTGTCACACTCACCTCATCATACCCTGTCACACTCACCCTGTCACACTCACCTCGACATACTCATCCTGTCACACTCACCTCATCATACCCTGTCGCGCTCACCCTGTCACACTCACCTCGACATACTCATCCTGTCACACTCACCTCATCATACCTTGTCGCGCTCACCCTGTCACACACACCTCGTCATATTCACCCTGTCACACTCACCTCGTCATATTCACCCTGTCACACTCACCTCGTCATATTCACCCTGTCACACTCACCTCGTCATATTCACCCTGTCACACTCACCTCGTCATACTCATCCTGTCACGCTCACCCTGTCACACTCACCTCGTCACGCTCACCCTGTCACACTCACCTCGTCATATTCAACCTGTCACACTCACCTCGTCATACTCATCCTGTCACGCTCACCCTGTCACACTCACCTCGTCATATTCACCCTGTCACACTCACCTCGTCATACTCATCCTGTCACGCTCACCCTGTCACACTCACCTCATCATATTCACCCTGTCACACTCACCTCGTCATACTCATCCTGTCACGCTCACCCTGTCACACTCACCTCGTCATATTCACCCTGTCACACTCACCTCGTCATACTCACCCTGTCACACTCACCTCATCATAACCTGTCACACTCACCTCATCATAACCTGTCACACTCACCCTGTCACACTCACCCTGTCACATTTACCTCGACATACTCATCCTGTCACACTCACCTCATCATAGCCTGTCACGCTCACCCTGTCACACTCACCTTGTATCATGCTCACCCTGTCACACTCACCTCATCATACCCTGTCACACTCACCCTGTATCACACTCACCTTGTATCACACTCACCCTGTATCACACTCACCTTGTATCACACTCACCCTGTCATAATCATCCTGTATCACACTCACCCTGTATCACACTCACCCTGTATCACACTCACCCTGTCATACTCGTCCTGTATCACACTCACCTTGTATGCACAATATGGCCCTCAGGTATGTATGGGAGTAAGGGGGCACTATGGGACCTTTAAGGGCCCCCCTTACATATATATAGTACCACCACGTGTGCGTCCCCCTCAGTGTAACCCTGTCACGTGTCCCCCCTCAGTGTAACCCTGTCACATGTCCCCCCTCTCAGTGTAACCCTGTCACATGTCCCCGCCCTCAGTGTAACCCTGTCACGTGCCCCCCCTCAGTGTAACCCTGTCACATGCCCCCCCCTCAGTGTAACCCTGTCACATGTCCCCCCTCTCAGTGTAACCCTGTCACGTGTCCCCCCCCTCAGTGTAACCCCCTGTCACATGCCCCCCCCCTCAGTGTAACCCTGTCACATGTCCCCCCTCTCAGTGTAACCCTGTCACGTGTCCCCCCCCTCAGTGTAACCCTGTCACATGCCCCCCCCCTCAGTGTAACCCTGTCACATGCCCCCCCCTCAGTGTAACCCTGTCACATGTCCCCCCCTCAGTGTAACTCTGTCACATGCCCCCCCCTCAGTGTAACCCTGTCACATGCCCCCCCCTCAGTGTAACCCTGTCACATGCCCCCCCCCCTCAGTGTAACCCTGTCACATGTCCCCCCTCTCAGTGTAACCCTGTCACATGCCCCCCCCTCAGTGTAACCCTGTCACATGTCCCCGCCCTCAGTGTAACCCTGTCACATGCCCCCCCCTCAGTGTAACCCTGTCACATGTCCCCCCTCTCAGTGTAACCCTGTCACGTGTCCCCCCCCTCAGTGTAACCCTGTCACATGCCCCCCCCTCAGTGTAACCCTGTCACATGCCCCCCCCTCAGTGTAACCCTGTCACATGTCCCCCCCCTCAGTGTAACTCTGTCACATGCCCCCCCCTCAGTGTAACCCTGTCACATGCCCCCCCCTCAGTGTAACCCTGTCACATGCCCCCCCCCCTCAGTGTAACCCTGTCACATGCCCCCCCCTCAGTGTAACCCTGTCACATGTCCCCCCCTCAGTGTAACTCTGTCACATGCCCCCCCCCTCAGTGTAACCCTGTCACATGCCCCCCCCCCCTTCAGTGTAACCCTGTCACATGCCCCCCCTCAGTGTAACCCTGTCACATGTCCCCCCCCTCAGTGTAACTCTGTCACATGCCCCCCCCCTCAGTGTAACCCTGTCACATGTCCCCCCCCTCAGTGTAACTCTGTCACATGCCCCCCCCTCAGTGTAACTCTGTCACATGCCCCCCCCTCAGTGTAACCCTGTCACATGCCCCCCCCTCAGTGTAACTCTGTCACATGCCCCCCCTCAGTGTAACCCTGTCACATGTCCCCCCCCTCAGTGTAACTCTGTCACATGCCCCCCCCCCCCTCAGTGTAACTCTGTCACATGCCCCCCCCCTCAGTGTAACCCTGTCACATGCCCCCCCCTCAGTGTAACTCTGTCACATGTCCCCCCCTCAGTGTAACCCTGTCACGTGAGATATTTAATTTCAGAGAATTCCTATCTTTATATCATTTTATTCTTATTAAATTAAAAGTCACACCGTCAAGATTAAAAAGAAACACAGCCACACGCTCCGGTACCGCTGACAGTATATACACTGCTGTATATACAGAGGGGCCTCGGCGTTCCCATGGAAACCTTCCCACTTCCTTTAGCTGCATCTACAACTGGAGCTGAAGGTGGCTTCTGATTGGCTGTTGAATTATGATGTCAGAGCAAGTAAAGGGGGGGCGGCCCAGTATTCTGGGGAATGATTGGCTAGGCTCTTTGCTGTGTCATGCAGATGATGTCATCGCCCTGTGATGTCACCGGGTGTTAGGTCATGAGGTAGACCTCCAGAAGGCTGGCGACCGCGTGCATCCGGTAGAAGATTCCGAAGGGGAGCCCGATGTTCACGATGGCCACCCACATGGGGTAACCGTAGAACTGCAGCTCCAGGGGGTTGTCAAACTGCGGACGAGCGCCGAAGGCCGGGATGATCCAGAACTATGGGGAGAGGGGAGGGTTACTGTGTGACTGGGGAGAGAGAGAGAGGGGACGAAGAGGAGGTGGGATAGAGCAGAGAATGGGGAGAGAGGCAGAGAGAGGGAGGGGGGAGGGAGAGGATAGAGAAGAGCGATGAAAGGAGGGGGAGGGAGAGGAGGGCGGAGAGAGAGAGGAGGGTGATGGGGAGAGAGAGGTAGGTAGGAGGGGGAGAGTAGAGGAAGGGAGGTAGGGGGAGAGAGGAGGGAAGGGAGGATGAGGGGGGAGAGAGGAGGGGGAGGGAGAGAGGTAGGGAGGATGGAAGGGAGGTAGGAGGGGGAGAGAGGAGGGAAGGGGGGTAGACCCGGGGAGAGAGGAGGGAAGGGAGGTAGACGCGGGTAGAGTGAGAGAGGAGGGGGAGGGAAGGGAGGTAGAAGGGGGTAGAGTGAGAGGAGGGGGAGAGAGGACGGAAAGGGAGAGGAAGGTAGGTAGGAGGGAGAGAGGAGGGAAGAGAGGTAAGAGGGGGGGAAAGTGAGAGAGGAGGGGGAGGGAGAGAGAAGTAGGGAAGGGAGGTAGGACGGGGAGAGAGGAGGGAAGGGAGGTAGAGGGGGGTAGAGTGAGAGAGGAGGGTGAGAGAGAAGGGAGGTAGGAGTAGGAGAGAGAGGAGGGATGTGAGGTAGAGGGGGGTAGAGTGAGAGAGGAGGGAAGGGAGGTAGGAGGGGGAGAGTAGAGGAAGGGAGGTAGGGGGAGAGAGGAGGGAAGGGAGGATGAGGGGGGAGAGAGGAGGGGGAGGGAGAGAGGTAGGGAGGATGGAAGGGAGGTAGGAGGGGGAGAGAGGAGGGAAGGGGGGTAGACCCGGGGAGAGAGGAGGGAAGGGAGGTAGACGCGGGTAGAGTGAGAGAGGAGGGGGAGGGAAGGGAGGTAGAAGGGGGTAGAGTGAGAGGAGGGGGAGAGAGGACGGAAAGGGAGAGGAAGGTAGGTAGGAGGGAGAGAGGAGGGAAGAGAGGTAAGAGGGGGGGAAAGTGAGAGAGGAGGGGGAGGGAGAGAGAAGTAGGGAAGGGAGGTAGGACGGGGAGAGAGGAGGGAAGGGAGGTAGAGGGGGGTAGAGTGAGAGAGGAGGGTGAGAGAGAAGGGAGGTAGGAGTAGGAGAGAGAGGAGGGATGTGAGGTAGAGGGGGGTAGAGTGAGAGAGGAGGGAAGGGAGGTAGGAGTAGGAGAGAGAGGAGGGAAGGGAGTTAGGGGGGAGAGAGAAAAGTGGTTACTGCGCAACCCTCATTACAGCCCTTTCTATCCTGTCACTGTTTCCTGTCCGCCCCTTTCCTCTGTCACTGCCCGTCTGTCTCTGTGTCCTCTGCCCCTGAGGCTTCTCTGCAGGAGAGTCACACAGAGTTGGGAGTGTGACCGTGTTCCTGGGATATGTGACATCCTGAATATGTTCCGTGTCTGGCATTGTTCGTACGTACAGACCCCATGAAGAGACCCCAAGCATCTGGGCCTGTGAGCCCTTGCAGTGAGTGTGGGCCCCTGCAGTGTGTGGGCCCCTGCAGTGAGTATGAGCCCCTGCAGTGAGTGTGGGCCCCTGCAGTGTGTGGGCCCCTGCAGTGAGTATGAGCCCCTGCAGTGAGTGTGGGCCCCTGCAGTGTGTGGGCCCCTGCAGTGAGTATGAGCCCCTGCAGTGAGTGTGGGCCCCTGCAGTGAGTGTGGGCCCCTGCAGTGAGTGTGGGCCTCCACCCTTAATATGGAGGATCTCACTCATTCTGAACGTGATATAAAGTGACATAAGACGGATACATTGTATCTGACAGGGACACGACTCCATTACCACCCCATTAATAGCCCAAGCTGTAGGACCTCGGATGACACGCACACTGAACATATGACCACCCCCCACCCCCCTGAGATAAAGGACTCGGAGTTTCCACTCACAATGATGTTACAGAGAAGCAGGAACTGGGAGATCTCCCTCAAGAGTTTCCTCCTCCAGTTGGCTCGCGTGTCCCGTACAAGTGAGTGGGTGAGGGTGCCCCGACGCCCGATGTCCAGTTCCTGCTCGTGGTCAGCCCTGGAGTGGCTGCCGTGGGTGGTGGCGGAAGCGGGGTTGACATAGACGTCACGGAAGAGATTCCTGTCATGGAAGCCACCAGAGCTGCGATGCTCCAGGGGTCCGTCCTGGAAGGGCTCCCGGTGTAGCCCCTCAATGATGAAGGTGTTCTGCAGCGTGTGCTGCACGATCAGGAGTAGTGAGTACACCAGGTTCAGGGCATTGAGAAGCTCCAGGGGAGAGGTGGCCACCATGGCAACTATAGAGTAATAGGCGATCCAGTACTGACCCAAGGCGGCCCCCAGGAGCAGGGCCACATCCAGGGTCCGGGTGGGGTTCTTGTGGCTGTTAATGTCTCTCTTGTCGAACCTGTAGACGATGGAACCGGTGAGGGAGGCCACGGACATGAGACCGAGAGCCACGATGTTGAAGATGTAGAACATAAAGAGGGCTTGTGGTTGGTTCCCCTCCGTTGTGTTCATCTCGACCTCGTAGACAATGAAGACCCCCAGGCCGGCCACAAGGACTCCAGTCCCACAGACCAGGCCAACGAAGAGACTGCGTGCCCGGAAGGTGTGCTGCGCCTGGTGGAGGTGCGAGGCCATCACGCGCCCCACGTTCTTCCACATGACATAGGCCATGGCGGAGGCGAAGAGGCTGTACTCGATATTAAAGGGGTACAGGTAGTAATACCCCGTCCGGAAGATTTGGCACAGGTTGCTGACGCATTCACAGCCAGGTGACCCGCCGCCAGCTGCAGCAGAAACAAAGAGCGGTGTCACATGACCAGGCCAAGGGCTCCCATCGCAGGCTGACCCCATGACCTCTACCAGAATCAGCTGTAGACCGGGTAACACAGTGACGTGTTAGCTTTCCCCCCCTTGCTTCATGTTGCACTGTGACATCTTACCCCCAGCTCTGAGTGACCCTGTGACCTATTACCTCACCCTCAACTCTAAGTGACCCTTTGACCTCTTACCTCTCACGCCCAGCTGTGAATGACCCTGTAACCTCTTACCTCACGTCCCAGCTCTGAGTGACCCTATGACCTATTACCTCAACTCTAAGTGACCCTTTGACATCTTACCTCTCACGCCCAGCTCTGAGTGACCCTGTGACCTCTTACCTCTCACGCCCAGCTCGGAGTGACCCCGTGACCTCTTACCTCTCACGCCCAGCTCAGTGACCCCGTGACCTCTTGTCTCACGCCCAGCTCTGAGTGACCCTGTAACCTCTTATCTCTCACACCCAGCTCGGCGTGACCCCATGACCTCTTACCTCACACTCAGCTCAGAGTGACCCCGTGACCTCTTGTCTCTCACACACAGCTCAGAGTGACCCCATGACCTCTTACCTCTCACGCCCAGCTCAGTGACCCCGTGACCTCTTGTCTCTCACGCCCAGCTCTGAGTGACCCTGTAACCTCTTATCTCTCACACCCAGCTCGGAGTGACCCCATGACCTCTTACCTCACACTCAGCTCAGAGTAACCCTGTGACCTCTTACCTCTCACGCCCTTCCTGCCGTTGCACGTGTCGTTATCCCCAGAGGGCGCCGTCTCCTCCAGTTCGACCGTTTGGTGGAGAGATTCGTCCGTCACGGCGGCCATCCAGATGGCCAGGTTAGTGCTGAGGGTCAGCATGATGCCACACCTGGGGCGGCACACGGACACTCGCACTGAGTGTGCGCGCAAAACACGCACGCGGTGAGCACGCACCCACACACTCCCACAGTGAGCCCGCAGACGCACTCAGTGAGCAGACACACACTCAGTGAGCACACACACAGACACGCACACAGTGAGCACACAGACACGCGCACAGTGAGCACACGCAGACACACACACAGTAAGCACACACTCAGTGAGCACTTAGTGAGCGCACACTCAGTGAGCACACAGACACACACACAGTGAGCACACAGACACGCACACAGTGAGCACACACACAGACGCACACAGTGAGCAGACACGCATGCAGTGAGCACAAAGACACGCATGCAGTGAGCACAAAGACACGCACACACAGAAGCACACAGTGAGCAGACACGCACGCAGTGAGCAGATACGCACGCAGTGAGCACACACACTGACACATACACAGTGAGCAGATACGCATGCAGTGAGCACACACACAGACATAAGCACACTCAGTGTGCACACACTGACACTCACTCAGTGAGCACAGACACGCACTCAGTGAGCACAGACACGCACTCAGTGAGCACAGACACGCAGTCAGTGAGCACAGACACGCACTCAGTGAGCGCACACTGACACACTCAGGCTGGCCTCACCTGGTGAGATTCAGGTGGATCTGTACACAATCCTTACAGGAGATCCACAGGAAGTATGTCTGCGGGAGGAGAGAACATACTGTGTGTACAGCATAGAGAACACAGGGGGCGCAGGGTCAGTCTCACACAGCACAGGGGGCACAGGGTCAGTCTCACACAGCACAGGGGGCACAGGGTCAGTCTCACACAGCACAGGGGGCACAGGGTCAGTCTCACATAGCACAGAGAACACAGGGGGCACAGGGTGTCAGTCTCACACAGCACAGAGAACACAGGGGGCACAGGGGGACAGTCTCATACAGCACAGGGTGTCAGTGTCACACAGCACAGGGAACACAAGGGGTCAGTCTCACACAGCACAGGGAACACAGGGGGTCAGTCTCACATAGCACAGGGGTCAGTCTCACACAGCACAGGGACACAGAGGGTCAGTCTCACACAGCATAGGGGTCGGTCTCACACGGCACAGAGGGTCAGTCTCACACAGCACAGGGGGTCAGTCACACAGCACAGGGGTCAGGCTCACACAGTACAGGGGCACAGGGGGTCAGTCTCACACACAGCACTGGGGGTCACAGGGGTCAGTCTCACAGCACAGGGGTCAGTCTCACAGTACAGGGGTCGGACTCACACAGTACAGGGGTCAGGCTCACACAGCACAGGGGTCAGGCTCACAGTACAGGGGTCGGGCTCACACAGTACAGGGGTCAGTCTCGCACAGCACAGGGGTCAGGCTGACACAGCACAGGGGTCGGGCTCACACAGCACAGGGGTCAGGCTGACACAGCACAGGGGTCAGGCTGACACAGCACAGGGGTCCGGCTCACCTGTATAACCACAAACACGCTCTGGATGACGGAATAGATGATTTTGAGCGGAGATTCGCAGTTTTCCAGAGTGAGGGATTCCCCAATCTTAAAGACATCCAGAACCAGCGTGCAGACCCCGAAAAGAGCCAGCCCCCCTGAGCCAAACAGGACAGGGTGTGAGGGATATGGGGGGCCGAGGGGGGGGGGGGCTATGTGACATTAGTACTGATATTATATCCCGTCCCATATAAACCCTTAAACCTGTATGAGGAGCCTGCAAGGCATTGTGGGACAGTGCATAACGTATATCTTGTGCTCCCCCCCCATTTCTGTGCTTCCCTGTCCTATGTCCCCCCTCGTCCGGTGCTACTACATCCTATGCCCCCTCCATCCTATGTCCCCCCTCATCCTGTGCTACTCCATCCTATGTCCCCCCTCGTCCTGTGCTACTCCATTCTATGCCCCCTCCATCCTATGTCCCCCCTCGTCCTGTGCTACCCCATTCTATGTCCCCCCCTCATCTATGCCCCCATCCTATGTCCCCCCCTGCCCTGTGACCCCCCATCCTATGTCCACCTGCTGATCTGTGCCTCCACATCCTATGTACCCCCCTGTCCTGTGCTCCTTCATCCATTGTACCCCCCTGTCCACAAATACTGGACACAATGGTGAAAGGTGCAACAAGCTCGACACACACACCTCTCTCCACTCCATGCTGTTTCCTCCTCTCCTTTGTCCCAACCCCTGGCTCCTGACACCTCCTTCTGATTGGCTGCATTACCCAGCAGCAGCCAATCAGGATGGAGGAAGCTGCCCACACCCCTAGTACCAGCCCCGCTCTCTCTCTCCCTGCCCATCCCGTGGCCCCTCCAAGCCGGTCAGATTACAATGTCCAGAGAGGTTATACCGGACACACATGTCCAGAGAGGTAATACCGCTATATACATACATGTCCAGAGAAGTAATACCGGTATACACATACATGTCCAATATGACCTCTAAATTTTACTGGACAGTGTCCAAATACAGAACAGTCCGGTTCAATACTGGACACCTGGGAACCCCACCTACCCCCCTCACCAAGTGTCTACCTTTTACCTCTCAGCCAGATGGGCCCAGCGTGTGTGTCCCTGATGGTGCCGTTGTCTGGGTGTCTGGACGTCCACAGGAGGTAGGTGACCATCCAGCAGCCACTGATTCCCATGAGGACGCAGAGGAAGGACAGCAGCTCCCGTTCTGCCAGCACCACCTCGTGGAACGCCCCGCTGCTAACGAGGGCACAGCCCAGCAGCACCACGTTCAGTGCCAGAACCCCCGACAGGAGCCGGCCCCCCGTCTTCCACACCTCGGGGGGCCCGGGCAGAACCGTGGGGGGCTCCCCCAGACTTATCTTCTCCAGTCTAGGGTCTGGGCCTGGTGAGGGGGCAGTGACAGTCCAGGGGGGCTCCTGCTGCAAGTCTGCCCCCATATTCAGCACCTGGGGGAGAAGGATGCAGTAATCCCTAACTGCTGTGGGGGGGGGGGGGGGTAACCCCCCCCCCCACCAATACTATACTTCCCCCCCAACAATACCCCATCACCAATACCCCATCACCAATACCACATCTTTCCATCACCAATACCTCAAATACAATACCACATCTTTCCATCACCAATACCTCAAATACAATACCCCATCCTTCCATCACCAATACCCCAACTACCCATCAATACCCTACTTCCCCCCAACAATACCCCATCACCAATACCACATCTTTCCATCTCCAATACCCCATCTCCAATACCCCATCACCAATACCACGTCTGTATATAATGCAGAGCAGTGTGTCTGTATATAACGCAGAGCAGTGTGTCTGTATATAATGCAGAGCAGTGTGTCTGTATATAATGCAGAGCAGTGTGTGTATATAATGCAGAGCAGTGTGTGTGTATATATAATGCAGAGCAGTGTGTATCTATATAACGCAAAGCATTTTGTATATAATGCAGAGCAGTGTGTATATAATGCAGAGCATTGTGTGTGTGTATAATGCAGAGCAGTGTGTATATAATGCAGAGCATTGTGTGTGTGTATAATGCATAGCAGTGTGTGTGTATAATGCAGAGCAGTGTGTGTGTATAATGCATAGCAGTGTGTGTGTGTATAATGCAGTACAGTGTGTGTGTGTGTGTGTGTGTGTGTGTGTGTGTTGTGTTGTGTGTGTGTGTGTGTTGTGTGTGTGTATATATAATTAAGAGTTGGGCTGTGCGTATATATAATGCCGAGCAGTGTGTGCCTGGGCAGAGCATTGCGTTGCAGCGGCAGGTTTGAGCAGTATATAGGCAGCTCTTGTATAGGGGGAGAGGGCTGTATACCGGGGAGCGGACATGATGTTCTATCCCGGGCATTCTGCACATGTCCCGGCCTCTGACCTCTTGGGAAATTTGTCCCTGGAAGCTCTGCCAGCGAAGGGGACAGTCCAGAGGGAACCGTCACGCTTTGCTGTCACTGCATCCCCTGCAGAGCATCGCCCGAGCCTGTATGGACCCCAGCCGCAGAGCATCTCACCCCATCTGTTACATACGCCTATCTTTAACTGTGCTACAATGCCTTATATATAAAGTCTAGCCCTGTTTACTTAATGTAACCATATATTTGTCATGATAACTCTATACCCAGGACATGCGTGAGAACTAGAGGTAACGCTCACTGTTACCTCCTAGTAACACATTCAATAAATAAATAATCTTACCTGCCTGTGGATCGGGGGGATCTGGTTATGGATCAGAGTATTTCTTTCTCCCTGGATTGGGATATCTCGGTTTCTCTGAATCGGGGGATCTGTGGTTCTAGATTGGGGAATCTGTCTCTCTGGATTGGGGCAATCTGTGGGTCTGGATTGGGGGATCTGTAGATCTGGATTGGGGGATCTGTAGATCTGGATTGGGGGGTCTGTGGGTTTAGATCGGGTTATCTCTGGTTTGGGGGAATCTGTAGGTCTGGATATCTGTCTCTCGATCGGGTTCTGGATTTTGGTATCAGGATATCTCTGGATTGAGATACTGTATCTCTGGATTGGGGGCTCTGTGGGCCTGGATCTCTCTGGATTGGGGGGATCTGTGTGTCTGGATCCGTATATTTCTGGATCAGGGGATCTGTGCGTGTGGATCGGGATATCTCTGTCTCTCTGGATCGGGGGATCCGTGGGTCTGCGATGAGCTTCCTCATTCTTCTCCACCAGTTGGATTTATACTCTGTGTCTGGGAGTGATTTACACCTGATAGTAAAAAACTAATAAACTCTTCACTCTAAACCCAGGTGACCTTTGATTTAGGGACCCTAATATACAGTAGAGGAGACGGGGGTCAAACAGCCCAGTCCAAGCCGTGCCCTGCGAGGGCGCCTGTGCACCGGGGTAAGGCCCCATGCCCCTCGGGGTATCCAGACAGTGCCCCTCCACAAATCCCTAACCTATTCCATCACCCGAAACCTAATAAACCAGAGCTCACCCCACCGCCACTGTGTGTCCATTGGGCACACTCTTATTTCAACACAACCAGTGGCCTGCGAAGCCCTCTTATTGGCTCACCCAGTTGCCAAGGATACGCCGGAAGCCCCCTGCAAACTCTTTAGAAAGTTCCGCTCACTCGAGCTCATCGTCTCGGATGTCAATCTGCAACTGCCCCCATTTTGTCTACCAAGGAATCCCATGTGAGAGATGACCCCCCCCCCCTCCTGCCCCTTTGTGGATGTTCACATGTTCACTACGCACATGCATGCACACATGTTCGTTCGCCTGAATCTGGGAAACGGCAGTGCGTGTCATTAAGCCGTGAGCTGCCAGGTCCCCCCAGGAGCTAAAGGGTTAAATAATATGCCTGAAACCCAGAGCCCTGTATAATGACTGCTTATAAAACAGGGAGGTGTCAGCTCTGTGCCTCTGTTCCCATAATTACTCAGACATGTCACATCACATGTTGGCGTGTTAATGTCTAGAGAGTAGGAATACTCCGAACACGTTACACAATATGTGGCAGTCGCAGTTAGCGTTGGTATATAAGATGCAGCTCCCAATGTAAGGCGCGCCGATGGGTTCCTGTGCTGCAGAGCTAACACTCTCATTTCTATAACGTGGCTGCCCACGTTGGGGTTCAAATCCGATTCTCCCACTTCAAAGGCCTGCGTCCATGAGATGTCCTTGGGTTGTTACTGCTGAGGATATACACTCAGCGTTTTACAATATAACCAGGTGAGACACAGAATCTGCTGTGTACAATGCAAAGAGAAGCCCGCAGAAGTGGGAACAAGGGCACTGCCCTGTAATACTGCCCTGTGCCCACCAGGCGGCAGCACTGGGGCTGGAAATAGACACACTGGGCAGTCCTGCTGTTTATTGGCATGTCCGCCATAATGTTGGTCACACTTTAGTGATTGTCCCCCGAGAGGCGTTGGGAAACTGGCTGTGCCAGTGTCTCTGCTACTTTGGGGAGAGGGGATGGAGATTGCTTGTGTCTGTCTTGGTTCTGTCTCTCGCTGGGTGGAGGCCTCACTCTCTGCGGCCTGAACACGGGCCTCCTCTTCTCTGGGGGTCTCCCACTGGGAGGGTTTGTTGTCTCTCTCTCTCTCTCTCTGGCTGTCTGCCCTCCTTCCCTTTCTCTAACTCCTCTCTCTGAGTATCAGGCCCCTCTCCCCAGCTTCTGTGCAGGTCTCTTTCTTCCTTCTTTTTCTCTCTCTCCCTTGTTTCTCTCTCTTTATCTCTCACTCCCCCCCCCCTTACTTTCTCTCTACGTCTTTAGCCCCTCTTTCTGTCTGTGGGGTGTGGGGTGGTTTCTCCTTCCCTCTTCCTCCGAGTCTCTCCCCCCCTCCCCCTTCTCCCTCTCTCCTTTCTCTCTCTGAGAAGTGTCTACCATCTAGGTGGTGCGGGAGTGGCCAACTCCACTCCTCAAGATCTTCAGGATATCCCTGCTTCAGCACAGGTGGCTCAGCTAACGACTGTGCATGTCTGGGTCTCATCATTTTAGTTATGGAGGAAATAGGTGCATGTAACAGGGACTTATCCCCGGTTAAGAAAAACTGCCTCTAAATCCAGCAGGGAGCTGGTTAATTGCAGCCAGGCAATTAACCAGGCTACAGCTGCCTAATTAGGACTCTGACAAAAAGCCTCATGGAGGAAACAGAGGAGAGGTGTTTTCCGCAGCACACAACGGTGCTGACATGAGGAGAGGGTCTTGAATATAAAGGACGACTGTGTATTGACAGCAAGACACAAGGGGGCCAGAACTCTTTTCCTGGGCGCAGGACCCTCAAGCACCCGGACACCTCTGACCTGAAGGTCTACCTGCTGTAAGGTACCGCTGAGACTTTGGGGTGCTAGGCTGGAAAGGTGCTAATCCTCCCAGTCCTGTAGAGAGGGACCGGGGGAAGTAAGTTAGCCCTTACACAGGGAATAGGTGTTTGTTGCTTTTGTATGTGTTATGTTGTTAAAGGAACAGGCTCAATAAAGCCAGGATTTAATTTCACCCTAATCGGTCTCCATTAAATGTACCCCTGCACCCATCTCGTACGGCGCACTATCGGCAGATGGTAGACGGGACGTTTTGAAGATTACAATCCTTACTGAGCACATGCAGATAATGACACCGTCAAATCACTGGATGATTCAAAAGAACGTCTGGAGAAACTCAAGAGTGACTTCATTCACTTTAATTCCAAAAAATAGTTAATGACTACAAGGCGTGACGTGTGACGTGTGACGTGTGAGTGACGTGTGTGACCTCCTAGGTAGGGCGAGAAAAAAGTTCACGCCAACTTCTTTCAAAGTAAAGTCCTGTACTTCCCGGACTGGGAAATCCATGCTGCTGTACACTTATATCAGCGGCGTCCACACAAAGAGAGCGCAGATCTGCTAGATAAACACAGCGTAGAGTGGTTCAGGGTGCGGATCTGAGCTCTTCCCCAGACAAGTCCTCTGGGAACCTGTTCCTTCACAAGCTGTAAAAGACTTGAGTTCAGAGAGTCTCCCGTCTGCCTTCTAACCTCCAGTCCCAACCAGGAGCTGACTTGGGACAATCGCTGCACTCTAGGCAGACCTGGATGCTAGGGCGTGGTCTCCTGAGCGTGGAATAGTAAGCGAGCGTAACCCTTTCACTCCCTAATCTCCTATACACCCTCGGCACTTCTTCACATACATCCCCCGCTCAGAGAGTCGCCCCACAGACACTCGCCACCCGGGACAAAAGCCACATTCAGGTGTAGAGTATCGTTCCTGTGCTGGACCCCGACGAGAGAAGGGTTGAAGGGAGAGGTGCCACCAAGTGACTCTGGGATTGCGGTCCTTCATAGTATGCAGCCACTTAAGGGGAGCATGGTCACAGACACCCATGAGGACCCCCAGACACCCATGGGGACTGTGACGAACAGATGTTCGCATCGACTTCAATCTTAACAGCTCATAAGCCTGGACATTAAATGTGTCCCGTTATCTGTTCGAACATCTGTAGGAAACTCCACCCAGGAGAAGAACTTAATTAGTTCTGTAGCTACACCTTAAGCAGATGTTGTTCTCAAAGGAATAGCTTCGGGTTATCTGGTAGCATAATCTACTATGGTGAGTATATTGAGAACCTACAGAACTTTTCTCCAGGGGACCTACTATGTCCTTTCAAGATGGATCCCTACTATTGGAATAGGTACCAAAGGAAGCTGCTATTTTCTCCTTTAGAGCAACTATCTGGCACTCTGGGCACGAACCCCAGAAAATCGCTACCTCTTTATAAATCCCAGGCCAGAAGAACCATGCCAGGAGATGTGCCTGGGTTTTTCCACTTCTCAGATGACCTGAACATGGGGACTCTGGGCTACAGTTGGAACCTAAAACCTTGTATTGCGTTTTGCCTGTTGCCTCCTGCCAAAATAAACTAGTTTTATTTAACTCCTCTGTTCTGTCTGGTGATTGGGACCCACGTATTTGTCCTGATGTCCCGTGACATACCTTCTACTCTACGGGCCGGGTGCTACATTTTGCCGAGTTAACCAATTCTTCTAAAACTTGTGTTTCACTGCAGCCAGAATCCGCCAAGCCCTCTACATCAGTTCCTTCTATATTTAGGGGTAATTGGAACTTGGTCCTGCCCATGTTAACTAGCCCTTTCGGGGCAATGTAGGAACAAGAATAATTACACTTCATGTGGGGGCATGCCCGAGACGTGGCCGGACTTATTACAATAAAAACATGTTATTATTAAAAGAAAATGTGATAAAAAAAAGTTAACATTTAAATAGATGTAAGGGGGGTTCAGAACCGGCTAGCGGATCACAGCCACGTTACGCCCCAACACACCCCGTTACAATATAGCAGAAACGGTGGTTTCGTTAATGGCTCATGAAAAGCTCTTTTGGAAGTCCTCCAGTGCCATGCTTCATTCTCCTCTCAGTTTCACAGTTGTCCCAAGAGGTCAGCTGGTGGCGTGGGTCGACGGTCACCCCTCTAGGACATGCTGTAGAGCTCCAGAAGGCTGGCGGCCGCGTGCATCCGATAGAAGATACCGAAGGGCAGGCAGATGTTGGTGATTATGGCCCAGATGGTAAATCCATAGAACTTCACCTCCAGCCCTGTATCAAACCGGATCCGGGCGCCGAACGCTGGCATGAGCCAGAACTGCAGGGAGGGGACAAAGAAATGGAGGTGACACAGGGTACCTACGGGACATGGAGGCTGTCCCACCCCTAGCATGGTGACTCAGTGGCAGCGTTATACAGTATATAAAGAATGCCCAACAAGGTGACACCTAATAAAAGTTATATCCCTCCCACCGTTCTGGACTGGGGATAGACCGTACAATGTGACATGATCATTACAAATTAAATTATCCTGCCCTAATTATTATGGAGGATAATTTGTCCCCTGGGGGCTATGAACCGTCACTTACAATGATATTACAGAGGAAGAGGAACAAGTAAATGTCTTTCAGCGTCTTCCTCTTCTTGAGATGTGTCCTCAGCTGAGCGGTCAGCGTGGCTCTTCTGGTCATCCGGTGAGCTGGTGGGTAGTCCTGATGTTGGAGGACACTAGTGAGAGAGTGGTCACCCCCTGTCTCCTGGACAGTGACCTGTGTGCCAGCCTCCTTTAGGTTCCGGGAGCTAGGAGTGTCCGATCTTCCATGTGAGCTGACAGCGTAGTTGGGTGGGAGACGGTACAGCCCCTCAATAATGAAGACGTTCTGCAGCGAGTGCTGGACAATCATCAGCAGTGAGTAGATGAGGGTGAGGGAGCTGAGAAGCTCCAGAGGAGTGGTGGCTGCCATGGCTATTATAGAGTAATAGGAGATGCTGTATTGGCCCAGTGTGGCCCCTAGGAGCAGGGTCATGTCTAGCGTGCGGCTGTGGTTCTTCTCGTTGTCCATGCTCCTCTTATCCAGCCTGAAGATGATGATGCCCACCAAGGTAGCCAGACTCATGAGTCCAAGGCTGACCACATGGTAGAAATAAAAAGTGGTCAGTGATAGCCAGTGTCTGAGGCTGTTCTCCCTTCCCACCTCATATATGATGAACATCACCAGGCCGACAACCAGCACGATCATGCCAGAAATCAGCCCCAGGAGGGGGATATGTTCACGGACCCCCGGCCCCAGCCCGTGGTGTTGGGAGGCATTCTCATCAATCTGCCGGCCCACGTTCTTCCACATGATGTAGATCATGGCCGAGGCGAAGAGGTTGTACTCTATGTTGAAGGGATACAGGTAATAATACCCCGTGGGGAGAAAGCTGCAGATGTAGTTACACATGCAGTCGTGGGACATCTCAGAGTCACCTGTGGAGAAAACCAACCATGAAATAGGAACCATGTCCGAATCAAAAAGGTTCCACATGTCTAAACCAGGCATTGCCCCCATGTGGTAGGTAGGGGGTTTAGAGAGGGGTCGATATGTTTAATTTGTGGGAAATCTCTTCTTCTTTTTTTATTACCATGTGACTCTTTGTCGACGTTCTCTGTGAGGTTCTCTTTCAGAAACTTCTCCAACTCAACAGTGTGATGTCTGGACTCCGTGGTCACTGCGATCACCCATATGGTCAGGTTAACGGTCAGCAGCACCATCAGACCGCACCTGTGAGCAGAGAGACGTCAGTGTGGACACCCACTCGCTGTCACATGCAACACCTTCTCTGACATAAGCATAAGAGGACACGTCACCACGTATACAGGATCCCCGGCCCAGAGAGGGAGAAGTAAAGCAGGCATATGCAACGTTACGGGAACCGCACAAAAAAGGTGTCAGGAGAGCTGACTGAGAAGTGAGGGCATCTGTCAGGAACAGTATGGAGCGTTGGAGATGGACGGGACGTTGGAGAGGGACGGGCCTTGAGTATCACCGGCCTTCACTCTCTGCCCTCTGTCCCGAGAAGCTACCAGTGCAGTGTATACCCAAACTCTGGGACAGGAGAGATATAGGAGGGGGAGGGACGGGAGGGACATACAGATTGTGACAAAGACCAAGGAGGGAGGAACGGAGAGACAAGGCCCTTTCTCTGCCCCATTAACACAATATCTCACACCAGGTGGGATTCATATTCTCTCACATGGGATATTTTGGGCCTGAACCCCAAGAACCCGGTCATCTTACTCTGTGCTCCGGATAAAGGAAAAACTATTTTGGGGGGACCCAGTTTAAAAAGACAGTGGAGCACTGTGATGGTCCCCGGTATAACTGCTCACCTTGTGACGTTGGTGTAGATTTGGACACAATGTCTGCAGGATACCCAGAGGAAGTAAGTCTGAAAGAAACAAGGACATTGGTGTGACAGGTTCAGTGGCAACTGTCAGCCACTGACCACCGACACAGGGAGAACAGGGAGCAGACACACACAGAACAGGGAGAACAGGGAGCAGACACACACAGAACAGGGAGAACAGGGAGCAGACAGCACAGGGAGAACAGGGAGCTGAGACACACAGCACAGGGAGAACAGGGAGCAGACAGCACAGGGAGAACAGGGAGCAGAGAGACACAGCACAGGGAGAACAGGGAGCAGAGACACAGCACAGGGAGAACAGGGAGCAGAGAGACACAGCACAAGGAGAACAGGGAGCAGACACACACAGCACAGGGAGAACAGGGAGCAGACACACACAGAACAGGGAGAACAGGGAGCAGACACACACAGAACAGGGAGAACAGGGAGCAGAGACACACACAGCACAGGGAGAACAGGGAGCAGACAGCACAGGGAGAACAGGGAGCAGACACACACAGAACAGGGAGAACAGGGAGCAGACACACACAGAACAGGGAGAACAGGGAGCAGACAGCACAGGGAGAACAGGGAGCTGAGACACACAGCACAGGGAGAACAGGGAGCAGACAGCACAGGGAGAACAGGGAGCAGACAGCACAGGGAGAACAGGGAGCAGAGAGACACAGCACAGGGAGAACAGGGAGCAGAGACACAGCACAGGGAGAACAGGGAGCAGAGACACAGCACAAGGAGAACAGGGAGCAGACACACAGCACAGGGAGAACAGGGAGCAGACACACACAGAACAGGGAGAACAGGGAGCAGAGACACACAGAGCACAGGGAGAACAGGGAGCAGACAGCACAGGGAGAACAGGGAGCAGACAGCACAGGGAGAACAGGGAGCAGACACACACAGAACAGGGAGCAGACACACACAGAACAGGGAGAACAGGGAGCAGAGACACACACAGCACAGGGAGAACAGGGAGCAGACAGCACAGGGAGAACAGGGAGCAGACACACACAGAACAGGGAGAACAGGGAGCAGACACACACAGAACAGGGAGAACAGGGAGCAGACAGCACAGGGAGAACAGGGAGCTGAGACACACAGCACAGGGAGAACAGGGAGCAGACAGCACAGGGAGAACAGGGAGCAGACAGCACAGGGAGAACAGGGAGCAGAGAGACACAGCACAGGGAGAACAGGGAGCAGAGACACAGCACAGGGAGAACAGGGAGCAGAGACACAGCACAAGGAGAACAGGGAGCAGACACACACAGCACAGGGAGAACAGGGAGCAGACACACACAGAACAGGGAGAACAGGGAGCAGACAGCACAGGGAGAACAGGGAGCTGAGACACACAGCACAGGGAGAACAGGGAGCAGACAGCACAGGGAGAACAGGGAGCAGACAGCACAGGGAGAACAGGGAGCAGAGAGACACAGCACAGGGAGAACAGGGAGCAGAGACACAGCACAGGGAGAACAGGGAGCAGAGACACAGCACAGGGAGAACAGGGAGCAGACACACACAGAACAGGGAGAACAGGGAGCAGAGACACACAGAGCACAGGGAGAACAGGGAGCAGACAGCACAGGGAGAACAGGGAGCAGACAGCACAGGGAGAACAGGGAGCAGACACACACAGAACAGGGAGAACAGGGAGCAGAGACACACACAGCACAGGGAGAACAAAGAGCAGAGACACACACAGCACAGGGAGAACAGGGAGCAGAGACACACACAGCAAAGGGAGAACGGAGCAGAGACACAGCACAGGGAGAACAGGGAGCAGACACACAGCACAGGGAGAACAGGGAGCAGACACACAGCACAGGGAGAACAGGGAGCAGAGACATAGCACAGGGAGAACAAGGAGCAGAGACACAGCACAGGGAGCAGAGACACAGCACAGGGAGAATAGGGAGCAGAGACACACAGCACAGGGAGAACAGGGCGCAGAGACACAGCACAGGGAGAACAGGGAGCAGAGACACAGCACAGGGAGCAGAGACACGCATCACAGGGAGAACAGGGAGCAGAGACACACAGCACAGGGAGAACAGGGAGCAGAGACACGCAGCACAGGGAGAACAGGGAGCAGAGACACACAGCACAGGGAGTTCAGGGAGCAGACGCACACAGCACAGGGAGAACAGGGAGCAGAGAGACACAGCACAGGGAGCAGAGACACAGCACAGGGAGAACAGGGAGCAGGGACACACAGTACAGGGAGAACAGGGAGCAGAGAGACAGCACAGGGAGAACAGGGAGCAGAGACACACAGCACAGGGAGAACAGGGAGCAGAGACAGCACAGGGAGAACAGGGAGCAGCCGCACACAGCACAGGGAGAACAGGGAGCAGAGACAGCACAGGGAGAACAGGGAGCAGACGCACACAGCACAGGGAGAACAGGGAGCAGACGCACAGCACAGGGAGAACAGGGAGCAGAGAGACAGCACAGGGAGAACAGGGAGCAGAGACACAGCACAGGGAGAACAGGGAGCAGAGACACACAGCACAGGGAGAACAGGGAGCAGACACACAGCACAGGGAGAACAGGGACAGAGACACAGCACAGGGAGAACAGGGAGCAGAGACACACAGCACAGGGAGCAGAGACACACAGCACAGGGAGAACAGGGAGCAGAGACACAGCACAGGGAGAACAGGGAGCAGAGACACGCAGCACAGGGAGAACATGGAGCAGAGACACAGCACAGGGAGAACAGGGAGCAGACACACAGCACAGGGAGAACAGGGAGCAGAGACACACAGCACAGGGAGCAGAGACACACAGCATAGGGAGAACAGGGAGCAGAGACACACAGCACAGGGAGCAGAGACACACAGCACAGGGAGTTCAGGGAGCAGAGACACACAGCACAGGGAGAACAGGGAGCAGAGACACACAGCACAGGGAGAACAGGGAGCAGAGACACACAGCACAGGGAGAACAGGGAGCAGAGACACACAGCACAGGGAGAACAGGGAGCAGAGACAGCACAGGGAGAACAGGGAGCAGAGACACACAGCACAGGGAGAACAGGGAGCTGGGACACACAGCACAGGGAGAACAGGGCGCAGACACACAGCACAGGGAGAACAGGGAGCAGAGACACACAGCACAGGGAGAACAGGGAGCAGAGACACACAGCACAGGGAGAACATGGAGCAGAGACACACAGCACAGGGAGAACAGGGAGCAGAGACACACAGCACAGGGAGAACAGGGAGCAGAGACACACAGCACAGGGAGAACAGGGAGCAGAGACACAGCACAGGGAGAACAGGGAGCAGACACACAGCACAGGGAGATCAGGGAGCAGACACACACAGCACAGGGAGAACAGGGAGCAGAGACAGCACAGGGAGAACAGGAAGCAGAGACACGCAGCACAGGGAGAACAGGGAGTAGACACACAGCACAGGGAGAACAGGGAGCAGAGACACAGCACAGGGAGAACAGGGAGCAGAGACAGCACAGGGAGCAGAGACAGCACAGGGAGCAGAGACACACAGCACAGGGAGAACAGGGAGCAGAGACACAGCACAGGGAGAACAGGGAGCAGAGACACACAGCACAGGGAGAACAGGGAGCAGACAGCACAGGGAGAACAGGGAGCAGACAGCACAGGGAGAACAGGGAGCAGAGAGACACAGCACAGGGAGAACAGGGAGCAGAGACACAGCACAGGGAGAACAGGGAGCAGAGACACAGCACAAGGAGAACAGGGAGCAGACACACAGCACAGGGAGAACAGGGAGCAGACACACACAGAACAGGGAGAACAGGGAGCAGAGACACACAGAGCACAGGGAGAACAGGGAGCAGACAGCACAGGGAGAACAGGGAGCAGACAGCACAGGGAGAACAGGGAGCAGACACACACAGAACAGGGAGAACAGGGAGCAGAGACACACACAGCACAGGGAGAACAAAGAGCAGAGACACACACAGCACAGGGAGAACAGGGAGCAGAGACACACACAACAAAGGGAGAACGGAGCAGAGACACAGCACAGGGAGAACAGGGAGCAGACACACAGCACAGGGAGAACAGGGAGCAGACACACAGCACAGGGAGAACAGGGAGCAGAGACATAGCACAGGGAGAACAAGGAGCAGAGACACAGCACAGGGAGCAGAGACACACAGCACAGGGAGAACAGGGAGCAGAGACACACAGCACAGGGAGAACAGGGCGCAGAGACACAGCACAGGGAGAACAGGGAGCAGAGACACAGCACAGGGAGCAGAGACACGCATCACAGGGAGAACAGGGAGCAGAGACACACAGCACAGGGAGAACAGGGAGCGGAGACACGCAGCACAGGGAGAACAGGGAGCAGAGACACACAGCACAGGGAGTTCAGGGAGCAGACGCACACAGCACAGGGAGAACAGGGAGCAGAGAGACACAGCACAGGGAGCAGAGACACAGCACAGGGAGAACAGGGAGCAGGGACACACAGTACAGGGAGAACAGGGAGCAGAGAGACAGCACAGGGAGAACAGGGAGCAGAGACACACAGCACAGGGAGAACAGGGAGCAGAGACAGCACAGGGAGAACAGGGAGCAGACGCACACAGCACAGGGAGCAGGGACACACAGCACAGGGAGAACAGGGAGCAGACGCACAGCACAGGGAGAACAGGGAGCAGAGAGACAGCACAGGGAGAACAGGGAGCAGAGACACAGCACAGGGAGAACAGGGAGCAGAGACACACAGCACAGGGAGAACAGGGAGCAGACACACAGCACAGGGAGAACAGGGAGCAGACGCACACAGCACAGGGAGAACAGGGAGCAGACGCACACAGCACAGGGAGAACAGGGAGCAGGGACACACAGCACAGGGAGAACAGGGAGCAGAGACAGCACAGGGAGAACAGGGAGCAGCCGCACACAGCACAGGGAGAACAGGGAGCAGAGACAGCACAGGGAGAACAGGGAGCAGACGCACACAGCACAGGGAGCAGGGACACACAGCACAGGGAGAACAGGGAGCAGACGCACAGCACAGGGAGAACAGGGAGCAGAGAGATAGCACAGGGAGAACAGGGAGCAGAGACACAGCACAGGGAGAACAGGGAGCAGAGACACACAGCACAGGGAGAACAGGGAGCAGACACACAGCACAGGGAGAACAGGGACAGAGACACAGCACAGGGAGAACAGGGAGCAGAGACACACAGCACAGGGAGCAGAGACACACAGCACAGGGAGAACAGGGAGCAGAGACACAGCACAGGGAGAACAGGGAGCAGAGACACGCAGCACAGGGAGAACATGGAGCAGAGACACAGCACAGGGAGAACAGGGAGCAGACACACAGCACAGGGAGAACAGGGAGCAGAGACACACAGCACAGGGAGCAGAGACACACAGCACAGGGAGAACAGGGAGCAGAGACACACAGCACAGGGAGCAGAGACACACAGCACAGGGAGTTCAGGGAGCAGAGACACACAGCACAGGGAGACACACAGCACAGGGAGAACAGGGAGCAGAGACACACAGCACAGGGAGAACAGGGAGCAGAGACACACAGCACAGGGAGAACAGGGAGCAGAGACACACAGCACAGGGAGAACAGGGAGCAGAGACAGCACAGGGAGAACAGGGAGCAGAGACACACAGCACAGGGAGAACAGGGAGCTGGGACACACAGCACAGGGAGAACAGGGCGCAGACACACAGCACAGGGAGAACAGGGAGCAGAGACACACAGCACAGGGAGAACAGGGAGCAGAGACACACAGCACAGGGAGAACATGGAGCAGAGACACACAGCACAGGGAGAACAGGGAGCAGAGACACACAGCACAGGGAGAACAGGGAGCAGAGACACACAGCACAGGGAGAACAGGGAGCAGAGACACAGCACAGGGAGAACAGGGAGCAGACACACAGCACAGGGAGATCAGGGAGCAGACACACAGCACAGGGAGAACAGGGAGCAGAGACAGCACAGGGAGAACAGGAAGCAGAGACACGCAGCACAGGGAGAACAGGGAGCAGACACACAGCACAGGGAGAACAGGGAGCAGAGACACAGCACAGGGAGAACAGGGAGCAGAGACAGCACAGGGAGCAGAGACAGCACAGGGAGCAGAGACACACAGCACAGGGAGAACAGGGAGCAGAGACACAGCACAGGGAGAACAGGGAGCAGAGACACACAGCACAGGGAGAACAGGGAGCAGAGACAGCACAGGGAGCCTGAATTCACCTGAACAATTACAAATACCGCCTGTATGACGGGCTGGATAATTTTGAGGGAGGTGTCGCAGCCGAGGTTTTGCACCGCGTGTACAATCTCTAACGAGTCCATCACGAGAGTGCCAATCCCAAACAGAATGATGCCCCCTAGAGGAAGGGCAAAATGTGAACGCAAATCTTTATCCCGTGTCACAGTGAATCAGAAGTCACACCATCAGAACCACCGGTCATTAACACGGTCACAATTGCCCCCAGGTCGTGTGACCAGATATTCAAAAGTAAAGAAATCACGTGTGCGCTGAGCCCGCGCATTTTAAGTGAAACTTCTTTGTCTTTTGTCACAAAAATTGTATTTGTGATGGTGATGTTTTTAATTAAAAATCAAAACACAATTTCAGTTCCAACACAAAAGAAGGGCAGAGGTTCCAAAATGGGCCCTCATAATGGCCGCCGTGCCCTCCAGTGTTTGCATGGATTGGCTGCCTCCTCCCCTCCCCCGCACCACGAGGCGGCGTGGAGTTGCGCGCGCAGCAAGGGGAGGTGGGGGGAGGAGGGCGGGCTATTTAAACCCGTCGCGGGTAAGGAGCTTCCATTAATCCTGTGCCCCAATATACCTGTGTGCTCATTTGCATGTCATTTCCCAGAATCCCTTGCTGCAGTGGAAGTGCTGTGTGCTGGGTAATAACGGTGAAAGGCGGGGTTGCAGACCTGTCTAAGACATGCAGATGAGCATACAGTAATATTTCCATTTGCTTTATGCTTTACTGTGGAGGGTTTTTGTCACTTTTTTTACCCTCCTTAACTAAGTACACACACACACACACACACACACACACACACACACACACACACACACACACACTTATTTAGTCAAACCCTTTGGCCAAAGCGTCAAAAGCCTGCATACCACGTCAAGGTATAACCAAAATGTACGCAGATCCTACACTACACTGTGAGCCCTCCCCTTTACCTCTGTATGGGGGGAAAGAACCACAGTAGGTCCTGTTCTTTGCAGCAAAGTGAAAAGACCTCCCAAGACAAGTTAAAAAGGTGAGGAGGAGTGAGCTCTGGGGGGAGGTGCCACCTACCTCCTTACAACTGTTGCCAGTCAGAAATTGATTAACACACGCATTCCCAGCTAGCTCAAACTCCTACAGCCACCACATCATGAATATATATGTATGTCAAAAGGAGTGCTACTGGGCGTGGCAAATGTATACAACAAAAGACAATGCTACATCCAATTGACAAAACATATAAAGTAATAAGTATAAAGTTGAAATACTTCAATAATAATAATATTTACTAGGTTATTTAGTTACTGTAAACCCTTTGGCCAAAGCGTCATAAGCCTGGATACCAAACGTCACGGTATAACCGAAATGTACGCAGGTCCTACACTACACTGCGAACCCTTTCCTTTACCTCTGTATGGGGGAAAGAACCACAGTAGGTCCTGTTCTTTGCAGCATAACCAAGTATATTATTATTATTGAAGTAATTAAACTTTATACTTATTACTTTATATGTTTTGTCAGCTGGATGCACACTCACAGATGGTGAAACTGGAGGCTTGTAGGGGATTGCTAGTTAAGGAGAAAGAAAGGAAGAGACAGCGACAGAGACATCTCCTGCACACAGAGAGAAGAGCGTTATGAGGAGAAGAGTCCGCAGTGAGAGAGATCCAGATAGTTGCTGGGTGTTGAAGAGCCACCGGATGGATAACAGACATCCAGGAGGCCGTTTCCTGCAACGTAACTATCCTTTACCAATCAGTCATGCGCCTCAAACATGTTTAACCCTTAACAGGCCTGCAACGCCAATAAGTGATAGGAGCGCCCACGCAGTGCTGGCAATCATATTCAAAGTGGCCTTCACATCGGACGCTGGGGTTAATATAATGGCTAAACTAGAATGTGTACCCCGCTTCAGCTACAGTACTCAGGCTGGGATTATGGTGCCGGCGTCTCGCACGCGCCCGGTAACCACTCTGCTACCCCCGTGCCTGCGCGCCTACAGGCGGAGAGCCGCGTTGACGCGACCGCGTTTTGGAAATACAACCAATTTTTGTATTTTCGTGACGTCAGCGCACGCGAGCCGGCTCAGCCAATGAGGGCGTACCAGCTCCGTGACGCGTCCGCCGCGCCCCCCCCCCCCGCCACGCGTCTACGATCTCCTGCAGCCAAGTTCACAAGTCGCTTGGGCTGCAGGCGTGCGCGCGGCGGCGGCGCAGGCCCCCTAGTCCCAGCCTAACAGTGGTGGCGGCGCTCCCCGCGGCGTGGTTTATAGCGAACACTAGGCGAGAGAGAGTGACCCGGTGTGTGCGCTCTGCCACCCGGCTGGGGGCTTGGCGAGGATATTAATCATCTTTATTTACAAAGTCGGAAACATAAAATAAAGGGGTGTTAAAAATGGAGCACAGGCGCGGAGAAGATCCCGCGTGAAGTACTGAGGTAGGTACGCGGATCAGGTACGCATAGGGTGGCCAGGCGGCTTCTCCAAAAATACCGGACTCAATGGTGAAAGGTGCGTCGGGTCACTATGTCCAGGGAGGTCATACCGGACACATACATGTCCAGTATTACAGCACCTCTCATTTTGTACTGGACAGAGTGTCCAAATACAGGACAGTCCGGTTCAATACCGGACACCTGGCACCCCTAGACCGTACGCATAAAAAATATACAATGTATATATTTCGTATATAACAGGTTAATACAGGAATCCTATGTTGTCCTATTACTTATTGTCGCTTATCATTGCCTATATTATACTAGGATTTCTAGGTCGTGGTTAATCGTCCATTCCCCCGTGCCCCAATATTCTTGTGGGTTCCCAGTTATCTTCTATTCCCCCCTGGCGGGGTAGACTAACGAGTATACACATTCTCTATTTTCTATGCGTACCTGATCCGCGTACCTACCTCAGTACCTCACGCGGGATCTTCTCCGCGCCTGTGCTCCCTTTTTAACACCCTTTTATTTTATGTTTCGAATTCTGTAAATAAAGATGATTAATATCCTCGCCAAGCAGCCAGCGGGGTGGCAGAGCGCCCACACTGGGTTTTTTGTCTAGTGTTCGCTAATATAATGGACAGTAAGCGCAGCCTGTTGAAGCTGTATATATGTGCTATGGGATATTGTTTTCAGAGTGAGGCTGCCGGAGGGGCATACGGCACCAGTGAATATATACACAAGTCTTGACTGGTTTAATGCAAGAGATCGAATATGGTGTAGCACAGGCAGACTGTGGGAACAGAAGGGTAACACAGCTTATTGTAAGGAGGCAGTGACTTCGCCAGCGTATTATTTAACACTGTGATTTATAAAAAGCGTGAGAGCTTCCGCTCCAAAAGCAGCTTTCCGAGGGCTGAACAGAATAAAAGAGTTAGCCGGTTACATAGCAACATGTTATGTTAGGCTGAAAAAAGAGCAGTGGTTTTATATATTATATATATACATATATTTCTACAAATACTCCATATATATATATATATATATAAATATATATATATATATATATATTTATATATATATATATATATATATATATATAATGAGTATCTATTTATAGGAGTATTTATAGAATAATATTTATATATATATATAGGAGGAGTATGTGAAATAAGGAAATATTTATCAGTTGTGTCTCATGATAATTTCCTTCCTGACGCCAGTAATGATAATCCGATTTTTCCCTAGAAGGATGCTCTTGTTGGTTTATTCACAATGCAAAACCCTGTATTTTACAGTTCTGTGCTGTTCTTATTTCATGAGATACCAAGCCCTTAATAACACGGTCCTTGGGATAGATTAATATGGCTGCCAGGGATTGCCATGGAAACTACAAACAAACAAGTAATGTATCAGCAGCTGCTTTGTCCCAAAAAGAGAAAAGAACACATTGCTCTCTGTGGGACGAGGTGGGAATCTCTGTGGGACGAGGTGGGACTCTCTGTGGGATAAGGTGGGACTCTGTGGGACAAGGTGAGACTCTCTGTGGGACAAGGTGAGACTCTCTGTGGGACGAGGTGGGATTCTCTCTTGGAAGAGGTGAGGTGGGACTCTGTGGGATAAGGTGGGACTCTGTGGGATAAGGTGGGACTCTGTGGGACGAGGTGAGACGAGATGGGACTCTGGGATAAGGTGGGACTCTGGGACGAGGTGAGATGAGGTGGGACTCTCTGTGGGATAAGGTGGGACTCTGTGGGACGTGGTGGGACTCTCTGTGGGATAAGGTGGGACTCTGTGGGACGAGGTGAGACAAGGTGGGACTCTCTGTGGGGTGAGGTGGGACACTGTGGGACGAGGTGAGGTGGGAATCTCTGTGGGATGAGTTGGGAACCTCTGTGGGACGAGTTGGGAATCTCTGTGGGACGAGTTGGGAATCTCTGTGGGACGAGTTGGGAATGTCTGTGGGACGAGTTGGGAATGTCTGTGGGACGAGTTGGGAATCTCTGTGGGACGAGTTGGGAATCTCTGTGGGACGAGTTGGGAATCTCTGTGGGACGAGGTGGGACTCTGTGGGACGAGGTGAGACAAGGTGGAACTCTCTGTGGGGTGAGGTGGGACACTGTGGGACGAGGTGAGACTCTCTGTGGGATAAGGTGGGACTCTGTGGGACGAGGTGAGACGAGGTGGGACTCTCTGTGGTGTGAGGTGGGACTCTGTGGGACGAGGTGAGACGAGGTGGGACTCTCTGTGGGATAAGGTGGGACTCTGTGGGACGAGGTGAGACGAGGTGGGACTCTCTGTGGGATAAGGTGGGATTCTGTGGGACGAGATGAGACGAGGTGGGACTCTCTGTGGGGTGAGGTGGGACTCTGTGGGACGAGGTGAGACGAGGTGGGACTCTGTTGGACGAGGTGGGAATCTCTGTGGGACTCTCTGTGGGATGAGATGAGGTGGGATTCTCTGTGGGATGAGATGAGGTGGGATTCTCTGTGGAATGAGATGAGGTGGGATTCTCTGTGGGATGAGATGAGGTGGGATTCTCTGTGGGATGAGATGAGGTGGGATTCTCTGGGATGAGATGAGGTGGGATTCTCTATGGGGTGCGGTGGGAATCTCTGTGGGATAAAGTGGGACTCTGTGGGATGAGTTGGGAATCTCTGTGGGACGAGTTGGGAATCTCTGTGGGACGAGTTGGGAATCTCTGTGGGACGAGGTGGGAATCTCTGTGGGACGAGGTGAGGTGGGACTCTGTGGGACGAGTTGGGAATCTCTGTGGGATGAGGTGGGAATCTCTGTGGGACGAGGTGAGGTGGGACTCTGTGGGACGAGTTGGGAATCTCTGTGGGACGAGTTGGGAATCTCTGTTGGACGAGGTAGGATTCTCTGTGGGATAAGGTGGGACTCTGTAGGACGAGGTAGGATTCTCTGTGGGACAAGGTAATTGAGGTGGGACTCTCTGTGGGACGAGGTGAGACTCTGGCTTGAGCTGAGACAAGGTGGGACTAGGTGGGATGAGGTAAGACGAGGTGGGACTCTATTGGATGAGGCGAGACTCTCTGTGGGATGAGGTGAGACTCTGGCATGAGGTGAGACGAGGGGGGACAAGGTGGGATTCTCTGTGGGATGAGGCGAGACTCTGTGGGACGAGGTGAGACTCTCCTTGGGATGAGGTGGGTCTCTGTGGGGAGGTAGGATGAGGTGGCAGGAGAGAGAGAATCTCCTGAAATGTAATTTATATCAAAGTCTCAGAAGAACTAAGACTAAAACGATACCAGATGTATCTCAGAAACAAATCTCGTTGTATAACACGCATCTTATTCTTTTGGAAATCTGGGGCCATTTTGTGCTCCAGTCTTCAGGGCCAAAGACTTTAATATGTTAACGCCCTGAATCGGCTGCTCTTACAGTGTAAATGATTGACCCCTCGGTACTTGGGTCCTTACATAACTGGATGATGCCCTTCTGCTCCCAGTCCCAATACTTTATTCAATGACACAATCGCCCGTGCACTAACCTCTCATCCATATGGGTCCCGCCTGGCAGTCCTTGAAGAGGATGGCATCCTTGTACATGAAGCTGAAGTACATCTGAAAGAGCATCCACAGGATGCAGAGAATCATAATGATGGACAGGAAGATGATCAGGTCCTTCTCCCAGACGTCCACATCCTTAACGAAGACGCAGGTCACCAGAGTGCAGCTGAACAACAGGACATTGGAGCCCACAAGCCCAGACAGAAGCCGCCCTCCTTTCTTCCAGTTATCTTGGGGCCTCCTCTGTGCTAGAGGCTTGGTCTTGGGCTCCGGCTGGTTTTTGGAGATACTGTCCTGGTTATCCTCCATGATGACTGGGTCAGAGCCCGCTGTATGCATGAGGCCTCTCTTTGGCTGGGTCAGCACCCACTGTCTGAATGAGGCATTCCTCTGGCTGAGTCAACATCTGCTCTCTTTATGCGGCCTCCCTCTGGCTGGGTCAGCACCCACTGTCTCTATGACACCTCTCTCTGATTGGGTCAGCGCCCGCTCTGCACGAGACCTCTCTGGTTGGTTGCCCTCAGAGATGTGAGGGTGTCAGTAAAAGCAGAGCAGGAGAATAATAGAATAGAGAAATAAACAGAGAGTATTTGGGAGGATCTGGGAGGTACCCAAAAATGTCTGTAAAATAAAGGTGGTGAGGTCTGCTTAGGGCTGAGGTGTGGCAGGGGAGCCTATCAATAGGGGTAATGCCATGTGATGTAACATATGCGTCTTCCTAAAGTCCCAGAGAGTAGCCCACCCCAAGCTTAGTAGTCCGTCCTCCTAGTGTCATGAAATAGATGTTTGTTCACACCCACCGCTCTGTGCAGACTTGCTCTTGTGTTCTTTGGATGTGTTCCGCTTGTGTTTACTGTCAGTTATTATGTAACTTCAGGCAACGCAAAGCATAATTGTCAGGGGTCCAAGTGCATAACGTCTGGCGAAAGAAACTGCCCCCCCCCTCCATGAGCGAGACTGCCTCCCATTGAGTCAGATTGCTCCTCATTGAGCAAGACTGCCCCCCAATGAGTGAGACAGCACCCCAATGAGTGAGACTGACCATCATTGAGTCAGATTGCCCCCATTCAGTCTGACTACCTACCATTGAGTCTGACTGCCCCCCAATGAGAGAGACTGCCCCCTAATGAGTCATACTGTCCCCCAAAGAGTGACACTGTCCTCCCCTGAGTGAGACTGACCACTCATTGAGCGACGTCCGCCCATTGAGCGAGTCTGCCCCCAATGAGTGAGACCAACTTCCATTGAGCGAGAAGGCTCTCTAATAAAAGAGGCTGACTGATCCCCAAATAGGTCAGACGTCCCCGCAATTAGTGACACTGGTTCCCCGTGAGTCAGGCGGCCTTTTTAGGAGCCTGGTGGCTGAACTTGTCCTGCAGCTCCCGTAGACGGAGATGGCTTTTTTTTTACATGTGTAGTAAATCAGCGATTTAATACGGAGAGTTAATAATTATTACTTCTCTAGACTGCAAATTCACTGACTGTTGACATAAGAGAGTTACCGTGTCTGCTGGACAAAGAACGGGACATGAAGTCCCAACCATATACCCCATGTCTTGCACACAGGCAAATGTGCACACACACGTAAATGAATACACACACACACACCTACACACACACCTACACACACACACACACACACACACACACACACACACACACACACACACACACACACACACACACACACACACACACACACACACACACACACACACACACACACACACACACACACACACACACACACACGCTTGCTGCTAAATTACTGTAATAACGTACCCCCATTGCTCTGTCTACTTTTGGAAGGGCAATATACATATATGTGCATATGCCAAGACTGGAAGTCCCTTCTGGCAGTGAGAGGGTTAGCACGATGTGGATGACAGTGATGGATCTCCGGCTTATAAATGCCCTACGGGTGAGTGTGCTTTGAGGCTTTGCTGTTTGCTCTTGTCCTGGCAGTGCACCAGTTGCACCTCGGTCAACATTACGACATGTAAGAGTCGAGAGGTGAGGTCAGGGTAGGGCCGTGCGGGGTCATCCGCAGAAGTCTGGCGGGTTTTATCACAGGGAAAACTCGGGACGTGTCGGGGGCCAATGTATTTTGCACAAGTTGACCAACCACAGAAGTCCAAAGTGACCCGTCGTAGAGAAGAGGCGAAGGCCGCAGGGTGGGCTGCAGGGCCTGGCTAGATTTTTGTCTGGGTCGGCTCTCTTTGGCGCCCATGAGGGGGTGGGGAAGGGACCCAACTGATACTGGGATATCGGTGACTAGGGTTCAAATTCCCTGCGCCCCGATTAAGTGAGACTAACGCTCTTATTTTCCCACCCTCAGAAATAAATGATGTTATATCTAACCGTATCTTGTCACAGCTTAGGCAGAACGGTCACGCCAGCCTGTCCAGGGGGGCCGGGAAATGCCAAGGAGAAATGCGACAATGTATGCGGCTGGCCGTGTGGTCAAGTCCCCAGAAGAGGCTGGGCAGGCCGGAGGCACCAAATCATGCGGCCGGGCTGGACCCGTACCCAAGTCTGGCGAAAACTGGGCGCCAATTCATGTGGTTAGTCCCAGGCTGCCAAAAGGGGGAGGGGGCTGAGAGTGGAGCATTCCCGTGGGGTAGTGAGGGTCCTGACCCTGAGAGCTCACACTCTAGAGGGAGTGAGGGACAATGTTGAAACAAGAAAGTACGGTGGCTGCTCGTTGTAGGATAAGGTGTGGCTGGAGGGGTGGGGGGGGGGGGAGGATGCTACATAGGGGAGATTGGTCTCGCTACACAGCTGGTCCCATTGGGGTTGGATGTTAGAGGTAAGGTGAGTAGGCATATCCACGAAAAGGTGAGTTTTCAGGGAGTTTTTAAACATCTGAAAGCCGGGGGAGAGGCCGATGGTGCAGTGTATGCTGGGGGAGAGCCTGACGGTGCAGTGTATGCTGGGGGAGAGCCTGACGGTGCAGTGTATGCTGGGGGAGAGCCTGACGGTGCAGTGTATGCTGGGGGAGAGCCTGGTGGTGCAGTGTATGCTGGGGGAGAGCCTGGTGGTGCAGTGTATGCTGGGGGAGAGCCTGGTGGTGCAGTGTATGCTGGGGGAGAGCCTGGCGGTGCAGTGTATGCTGGGGGAGAGCCTGACGGTGCAGTGTATGCTGGGGGAGAGGCTGACGGTGCAGTGTATTCTGGGGGAGAGGCTGATGGTGCAGTGTATGTTGGGGGAGAGGCCGATGGTGCAGTGTATGCCGGGGGAGAGGCCGATGGTGCAGTGTATTCTGGGGGAGAGGCCGATGGTGCAGTGTATGCTGGGGGAGAGGCCGATGGTGCAGTGTATGCTGGGGGAGAGGCTGACGGTGCAGTGTATGCTGGGGGAGAGGCTGATGGTGCAGTGTATGCCGGGGGAGAGGCCGATGGTGCAGTGCATGCTGGGGGAGAGGCTGACGGTGCAGTGTATGCTGGGGGAGAGGCCGATGGTGCAGTGTATGCCGGGGGAGAGGCCGATGGTGCAGTGCATGCTGGGGGAGAGGATGACGGTGCAGTGTATGCTGGGGGAGAGGCTGACGGTGCTGTGTATGCCGGGGGAGAGGCCGATGGTGCAGTGCATGCTGGGGGAGAGGCTGACGGTGCAGTGTATGCTGGGGGAGAGGCTGACGGTGCAGTGTATGCCGGGGGAGAGGCCGATGGTGCAGTGCATGCTGGGGGACAGGCCGACGGTGCAGTGTATGCTGGGGGAGAGCCTGACGGTGCAGTAAATGCTGGGGGAGAGGCTGACGGTGAAGTGTATGCTGGGGGAGTGTATGCTGGGGGAGAGCCTGGTGGTGCAGTGAATGCTGGGGGAGAGCCTGGCGGTGCAGTGTATGCTGGGGGAGAGGCTGACGTTGCAGTGAATGCTGGGGGAGAGCCTGACGGTGCAGTGTATTCTGGGGGAGAGCCTGGTGGTGCAGTGTATGCTGGGGGAGAGGCTGACGGTGCAGTGAATTCTGGGGGAGAGGCTGATGGTGCAGTGAATGCTGGGGGAGAGGCTGACGGTGCAGTGAATGATGGGGGAGAGCCTGACGGTGCAGTGAATTCTGGGGGAGAGCCTGACGGTGCAGTGTATGCTGGGGGAGAGCCTGGTGGTGCAGTGTATGCTGGGGGAGAGCCTGACGGTGCAGTGAATGCTGGGGGAGAGCCTGACGGTGCAGTGTATGCTGGTGGAGTGTATGCTGGGGGAGAGCCTGGTGGTGCAGTGAATGCTGGTGGAGTGTATGCTGGGGGAGAGCCTGGTGGTGCAGTGAATGCTGGGGGAGAGCCTGGCGGTGCAGTGTATGCTGGGGGAGAGGCTGACGGTGCAGTGAATGCTGGGGGAGAGCCTGACGGTGCAGTGTATTCTGGGGGAGAGCCTGATGGTGCAGTGTATGCTGGTGGAGTGTATGCTGGGGGAGAGCCTGGTGGTGCAGTGAATGCTGGGGGAGAGCCTGGCGGTGCAGTGTATGCTGGGGGAGAGGCTGACGGTGCAGTGAATGCTGGGGGAGAGCCTGACGGTGCAGTGTATTCTGGGGGAGAGCCTGGTGGTGCAGTGTATGCTGGGCGAGAGACTGACGGTGCAGTGAATGCTGGGGGAGAGCCTGGCGGTGCAGTGTATGCTGGGGGAGAGCCTCACGATGCAGTGCATGCTGGGGGAGAGCCTGACGGTGCAGTGTATGCTGGGGGAGAACCTGACGGTGCAGTGTATGCTGGGGGAGAGCCTGGTGGTGCAGTGTATGCTGGGGGAGAGCCTGACGGTGCAGTGAATGCTGGGGGAGAGCCTGACGGTGCAGTGTATGCTGGGGGAGAGCCTGACGGTGCAGTGTATGCTGGGGGAGAGCCTGACGATGCAGTGTATGCTGGGGGAGAGCCTGACGGTGCAGTGTATGCTGGGGGAGAGCCTGACGGTGCAGTGTATGCTGGGGGAGAGTATGACGGTGCAGTGTATGCTGGGGAGAGCCTGACGGTGCAGTGTACGCTGGGGGAGAGTCTGATGATACACGGTAGGGAATTTCACAGAGAGGGGGAAGCACAGGAGAAGTTTTGCAGGTGGGAGTGAGAGGAAGGAATAAAGTGGGAGGAAAGGCGGATGTCGTGGGCAGAACGTATGGGGCGTCTAGGTATGTATCCATATTACGGGGGGGCAGTGTTTTCTTGAGAACTTTGTATCTACAAACACAGGGGAATGGGGAAAGGAGACCCTCGCTACAGCTTGACTAACGGTGCTACGATCAGGGGTAATGGCTGAACAATCGAACGAAGAGAAAAGGAACCCCTACAATGAGAGCACTCACATTGGCTAGGATAAAGGATCCCCTATAATGAGAGAAAGTTCCTTTATCCTAGCCAATCTGAGTGCTCTCATTATAGGGGTTCCTTTATCCTAGCCAATCTGAGTGCTCTCATTGTAGGGGTTCCTTTATCCTAGCCAATCTGAGTGCTCTCATTATAGGGGTTCCTTTATCCTAACCAATCTGAGTGCTCTCATTATAGGGGTTCCTTTATCCTAGCCAATCTGAGTGCTCTCATTATAGGGGTTCCTTTATCCTAACCAATCTGAGTGCTCTCATTGTAGGGGTTCCTTTATCCTAGCCAATCTGAGTGCTCTCATTGTAGGGGTTCCTTTTCTCCTCGTTCGATTGAACTTTGGATGTAATTACTAGGGTTTTCAATGTAATTCTAGAGTGTATCGGAAGACAAGTAAGGATATGTTAGTGGAGCCGCATTGTATTGCGGTGTATACCAGCCGGAAGGGGCATTGGGCTCTCGCCCAGTACCTCTTCCAGGACGCACACAGGGCGTCTGCATACAGGGACCAGCGGGGCGTCTGCACACAGGGACCAGCGGGGCGTCTGCATACAGGGACCAGCGGGGCGTCTGCACACAGGGCGTCTGCACACAGGGACCAGCGGGGCGTCTGCACACAGGGACCAGCGGGGCGTCTGCACACAGGGACCAGCGGGGCGTCTGCATACAGGGACCAGCGGGGCGTCTGCATACAGGGACCAGCGGGGCGTCTGCACACAGGGACCAGCGGGGCGTCTGCACACAGGGACCAGCGGGGCGTCTGCATACAGGGACCAGCGGGGCGTCTGCACACAGGGACCAGCGGGGCGTCTGCACACAGGGACCAGCGGGGCGTCTGCACACAGGGACCAGCGGGGCGTCTGCACACAGGGACCAGCGGGGCGTCTGCACACAGGGACCAGCGGGGCGTCTGCATACAGGGACCAGCGGGGCGTCTGCACAGAGGGACCAGCGGGGCGTCTGCACACAGGGACCAGCGGGGCGTCTGCATACAGGGACCAGCGGGGCGTCTGCACACAGGGACCAGCTGGGCGTCTGCACACAGGGACCAGCGGGGCGTCTGCACACAGGGACCAGCGGGGCGTCTGCACACAGGGACCAGCGGGGCGTCTGCACACAGGGACCAGCGGGGCGTCTGCACACAGGGACCAGCGGGGCGTCTGCATACAGGGACCAGCGGGGCGTCTGCATACAGGGACCAGCGGGCGTCTGCACACAGGGACCAGCGGGGCGTCTGCATACAGGGACCAGCGGGGCGTCTGCATACAGGGACCAGCGGGGCGTCTGCACACAGGGACCAGCGGGGCGTCTGCATACAAGGACCAGCGGGGCGTCTGCACACAGGGACCAGCGGGGCGTCTGCACACAGGGACCAGCGGGGCGTCTGCACACAGGGACCAGCGGGGCGTCTGCATACAGGGACCAGCGGGGCGTCTGCACACAGGGACCAGCGGGGCGTCTGCATACAGGGACCAGCGGGGCGTCTGCATACAGGGACCAGCGGGGCGTTTGCATACAGGGACCAGCGGGGCGTCTGCACACAGGGACCAGCGGGGCGTCTGCACACAGGGACCAGCGGGGCGTCTGCACACAGGGACCAGCGGGGCGTCTGCACACAGGGACCAGCGGGGCGTCTGCACACAGGGACCAGCGGGGCGTCTGCACACAGGGACCAGCGGGGTGTCTGCACACAGGGACCAGCGGGGCGTCTGCACACAGGGACCAGCGGGGCGTCTGCACACAGGGACCAGCGGGGCGTCTGCACACAGGGACCAGCGGGGCGTCTGCACACAGGGACCAGCGGGGCGTCTGCACACAGGGACCAGCGGGGCGTCTGCACACAGGGACCAGCGGGGCGTCTGCACACAGGGACCAGCGGGGCGTCTGCACACAGGGACCAGCGGGGCGTCTGCACACAGGGACCAGCGGGGCGTCTGCACACAGGGACCAGCGGGGCGTCTGCACACAGGGACCAGCGGGGTGTCTGCACACAGGGACCAGCGGGGCGTCTGCATACAGGGACCAGCGGGGCGTCTGCATACAGGGACCAGCGGGGCGTCTGCACACAGGGACCAGCGGGGTGTCTGCATACAGGGACCAGCGGGGCGTCTGCATACAGGGACCAGCGGGGCGTCTGCACAGAGGGACCAGCGGGGCGTCTGCATACAGGGACCAGCGGGGCGTCTGCACACAGGGACCAGCGGGGCGTCTGCATACAGGGACCAGCGGGGCGTCTGCATACAGGGACCAGCGGGGCGTCTGCATACAGGGACCAGCGGGGCGTCTGCATACAGGGACCAGCGGGGCGTCTGCATACAGGGACCAGCGGGGCGTCTGCACACAGGGACCAGCGGGGCGTCTGCACACAGGGACCAGCGGGGCGTCTGCACACAGGGACCAGCGGGGCGTCTGCACACAGGGACCAGCGGGGCGTCTGCACACAGGGACCAGCGGGGCGTCTGCACACAGGGACCAGCGGGGCGTCTGCACACAGGGACCAGCGGGGCGTCTGCACACAGGGACCAGCGGGGCGTCTGCACACAGGGACCAGCGGGGCGTCTGCACACAGGGACCAGCGGGGTGTCTGCACACAGGGACCAGCGGGGCGTCTGCACACAGGGACCAGCGGGGCGTCTGCATACAGGGACCAGCGGGGCGTCTGCACACAGGGACCAGCGGGGTGTCTGCATACAGGGACCAGCGGGGCGTCTGCATACAGGGACCAGCGGGGCGTCTGCACAGAGGGACCAGCGGGGCGTCTGCACACAGGGACCAGCGGGGCGTCTGCAAACAGGGACCAGCGGGGCGTCTGCACACAGGGACCAGCGGGGCGTCTGCACACAGGGACCAGCGGGGCGTCTGCAAACAGGGACCAGCGGGGCGTCTGCACACAGGGACCAGCGGGGCGTCTGCACACAGGGACCAGCGGGGCGTCTGCACACAGAGACCAGCGGGGCGTCTGCATAGAGGGACCAGCGGGGCGTCTGCATACAGGGACCAGCGGGGCGTCTGCACACAGGGACCAGCGGGGCGTCTGCATACAGGGACCAGCGGGGCGTCTGCACACAGGGACCAGCGGGGCGTCTGCACACAGGGACCAGCGGGGCGTCTGCACACAGGGACCAGCGGGGCGTCTGCACACAGGGACCAGCGGGGCGTCTGCACACAGGGACCAGCGGGGCGTCTGCACACAGGGACCAGCGGGGCGTCTGCACACAGGGACCAGCGGGGCGTCTGCACACAGGGACCAGCGGGGCGTCTGCATACAGGGACCAGCGGGGCGTCTGCACAGAGGGACCAGCGGGGCGTCTGCACACAGGGACCAGCGGGGCGTCTGCATACAGGGACCAGCGGGGCGTCTGCACACAGGGACCAGCGGGGCGTCTGCATACAGGGACCAGCGGGGCGTCTGCACAGAGGGACCAGCGGGGCGTCTGCACACAGGGACCAGCGGGGCGTCTGCATACAGGGACCAGCGGGGCGTCTGCAAAGAGGGACCAGCGGGGCGTCTGCACACAGGGACCAGCGGGGCGTCTGCACACAGGGACCAGCGGGGCGTCTGCACACAGGGACCAGCGGGGCGTCTGCACACAGGGACCAGCGGGGCGTCTGCACACAGGGACCAGCGGGGCGTCTGCATACAGGGACCAGCGGGGCGTCTGCATACAGGGACCAGCGGGCGTCTGCACACAGGGACCAGCGGGGCGTCTGCATACAGGGACCAGCGGGGCGTCTGCATACAGGGACCAGCGGGGCGTCTGCACACAGGGACCAGCGGGGCGTCTGCATACAAGGACCAGCGGGGCGTCTGCACACAGGGACCAGCGGGGCGTCTGCACACAGGGACCAGCGGGGCGTCTGCACACAGGGACCAACGGGGCGTCTGCATACAGGGACCAGCGGGGCGTCTGCACACAGGGACCAGCGGGGCGTCTGCATACAGGGACCAGCGGGGCGTCTGCATACAGGGACCAGCGGGGCGTTTGCATACAGGGACCAGCGGGGCGTCTGCACACAGGGACCAGCGGGGCGTCTGCACACAGGGACCAGCGGGGCGTCTGCACACAGGGACCAGCGGGGCGTCTGCACACAGGGACCAGCGGGGCGTCTGCACACAGGGACCAGCGGGGCGTCTGCACACAGGGACCAGCGGGGCGTCTGCACACAGGGACCAGCGGGGCGTCTGCACACAGGGACCAGCGGGGCGTCTGCACACAGGGACCAGCGGGGCGTCTGCACACAGGGACCAGCGGGGCGTCTGCACACAGGGACCAGCGGGGCGTCTGCACACAGGGACCAGCGGGGCGTCTGCACACAGGGACCAGCGGGGCGTCTGCACACAGGGACCAGCGGGGCGTCTGCACACAGGGACCAGCGGGGCGTCTGCACACAGGGACCAGCGGGGCGTCTGCACACAGGGACCAGCGGGGCGTCTGCACACAGGGACCAGCGGGGCGTCTGCACACAGGGACCAGCGGGGCGTCTGCATACAGGGACCAGCGGGGCGTCTGCACAGAGGGACCAGCGGGGCGTCTGCACACAGGGACCAGCGGGGCGTCTGCATACAGGGACCAGCGGGGCGTCTGCAAAGAGGGACCAGCGGGGCGTCTGCACACAGGGACCAGCGGGGCGTCTGCACACAGGGACCAGCGGGGCGTCTGCACACAGGGACCAGCGGGGCGTCTGCACACAGGGACCAGCGGGGCGTCTGCATACAGGGACCAGCGGGGCGTCTGCATACAGGGACCAGCGGGGCGTCTGCACACAGGGACCAGCGGGGCGTCTGCATACAGGGACCAGCGGGGCGTCTGCATACAGGGACCAGCGGGGCGTCTGCACACAGGGACCAGCGGGGCGTCTGCACACAGGGACCAGCGGGGCGTCTGCACACAGGGACCAGCGGGGCGTCTGCACACAGGGACCAGCGGGGCGTCTGCACACAGGGACCAGCGGGGCGTCTGCACACAGGGACCAGCGGGCGTCTGCACACAGGGACCAGCGGGGCGTCTGCACACAGGGACCAGCGGGGCGTCTGCATACAGGGACCAGCGGGGCGTCTGCATACAGGGACCAGCGGGGCGTCTGCATACAGGGACCAGCGGGGCGTCTGCACACAGGGACCAGCGGGGCGTCTGCACACAGGGACCAGCGGGGCGTCTGCACACAGGGACCAGCGGGGCGTCTGCACACAGGGACCAGCGGGGCGTCTGCACACAGGGACCAGCGGGGCGTCTGCACACAGGGACCAGCGGGGCGTCTGCATACAGGGACCAGCGGGGCGTCTGCACACAGGGACCAGCGGGGCGTCTGCACACAGGGACCAGCGGGGCGTCTGCACAGAGGGACCAGCGGGGCGTCTGCATACAGGGACCAGCGGGGCGTCTGCATACAGGGACCAGCGGGGCGTCTGCATACAGGGACCAGCGGGGCGTCTGCATACAGGGACCAGCGGGGCGTCTGCACACAGGGACCAGCGGGGCGTCTGCACACAGGGACCAGCGGGGCGTCTGCACACAGGGACCAGCGGGGCGTCTGCACACAGGGACCAGCGGGGCGTCTGCACACAGGGACCAGCGGGGCGTCTGCACACAGGGACCAGCGGGGCGTCTGCACACAGGGACCAGCGGGGCGTCTGCACACAGGGACCAGCGGGGCGTCTGCATACAGGGACCAGCGGGGCGTCTGCATACAGAGACCAGCGGGGCGTCTGCACACAGGGACCAGCGGGGCGTCTGCATACAGGGACCAGCGGGGCGTCTGCACACAGGGACCAGCGGGGCGTCTGCACACAGGGACCAGCGGGGCGTCTGCATACAGGGACCAGCGGGGCGTCTGCATACAGGGACCAGCGGGGCGTCTGCATAGAGGGACCAGCGGGGCGTCTGCATACAGGGACCAGCGGGGCGTCTGCATACAGGGACCAGCGGGGCGTCTGCATAGAGGGACCAGCGGGGCGTCTGCACACAGGGACCAGCGGGGCGTCTGCACACAGGGACCAGCGGGGTGTCTGCACACAGGGACCAGCGGGGCGTCTGCACACAGGGACCAGCGGGGCGTCTGCATACAGGGACCAGTGGGGCGTCTGCACACAGGGACCAGCGGGGCGTCTGCACACAGGGACCAGCGGGGCGTCTGCACACAGGGACCAGCGGGGCGTCTGCACACAGGGACAAGCGGGGCGTCTGCATACAGGGACCAGCGGGGCGTCTGCACACAGGGACCAGCGGGGCGTCTGCACACAGGGACCAGCGGGGCGTCTGCACACAGGGACCAGCGGGGCGTCTGCACACAGGGACCAGCGGGGCGTCTGCACACAGGGACCAGCGGGCGTCTGCACACAGGGACCAGCGGGGCGTCTGCACACAGGGACCAGCGGGGCGTCTGCATACAGGGACCAGCGGGGCGTCTGCATACAGGGACCAGCGGGGCGTCTGCATACAGGGACCAGCGGGGCGTCTGCACACAGGGACCAGCGGGGCGTCTGCACACAGGGACCAGCGGGGCGTCTGCACACAGGGACCAGCGGGGCGTCTGCACACAGGGACCAGCGGGGCGTCTGCACACAGGGACCAGCGGGGCGTCTGCACACAGGGACCAGCGGGGCGTCTGCACACAGGGACCAGCGGGGCGTCTGCACACAGAGACCAGCGGGGCGTCTGCATAGAGGGACCAGCGGGGCGTCTGCATACAGGGACCAGCGGGGCGTCTGCATACAGGGACCAGCGGGGCGTCTGCATACAGGGACCAGCGGGGCGTCTGCACACAGGGACCAGCGGGGCGTCTGCACACAGGGACCAGCGGGGCGTCTGCACACAGGGACCAGCGGGGCGTCTGCACACAGGGACCAGCGGGGCGTCTGCACACAGGGACCAGCGGGGCGTCTGCACACAGGGACCAGCGGGGCGTCTGCACACAGGGACCAGCGGGGCGTCTGCACACAGAGACCAGCGGGGCGTCTGCACACAGGGACCAGCGGGGCGTCTGCACACAGGGACCAGCGGGGCGTCTGCATACAGAGACCAGCGGGGCGTCTGCACACAGGGACCAGCGGGGCGTCTGCATACAGGGACCAGCGGGGCGTCTGCACACAGGGACCAGCGGGGCGTCTGCACACAGGGACCAGCGGGGCGTCTGCACACAGGGACCAGCGGGGCGTCTGCACACAGGGACCAGCGGGGCGTCTGCACACAGGGACCAGCGGGGCGTCTGCACACAGGGACCAGCGGGGCGTCTGCACACAGGGACAAGCGGGGCGTCTGCACACAGGGACCAGCGGGGCGTCTGCATACAGGGACCAGCGGGGCGTCTGCATACAGGGACCAGCGGGGCGTCTGCATACAGGGACCAGCGGGGCGTCTGCACACAGGGACCAGCGGGGCGTCTGCACACAGGGACCAGCGGGGCGTCTGCATACAGGGACCAGCGGGGCGTCTGCACACAGGGACCAGCGGGGCGTCTGCATACAGGGACAAGCGGGGCGTCTACACACAGGGACCAGCGGGGCGTCTGCACACAGGGACCAGCGGGGCGTCTGCACACAGGGACCAGTGGGGCGTCTGCACACAGGGACCAGCGGGGCGTCTGCACACAGGGACCAGCGGGGCGTCTGCACACAGGGACCAGCGGGGCGTCTGCACACAGGGACCAGCGGGGCGTCTGCACACAGGGACCAGCGGGGCGTCTGCACACAGGGACCAGCGGGGCGTCTGCACACAGGGACCAGCGGGGCGGGCTGACAGTTTGTCTTCAATGTTAAAGAAATAAAGCCGTGCCCTTATTTTAACTCCCACAAGAAACGGTGCGGTCTCCGTTTTTTTTTAGGTAGGGCAACAATCACAGGGTCGGCATTTTAAGCCTTCGACGAAACCTCCCAAAGGGTAAAGTCATAGCCTTTAATGGAACCTCCCAAAGGGTAAAGGTTAAGCCGTTAATGGAACCTCCCGATATCTGCAAACAGACACAAAGTAACAAAGGTTCAATGTTGATCCCACTTCCAAACGCAGAACACTTTCCGCCCAGCCTTCCAGCTCTGTAATCTGCTCCCGGCTGCCACTGGCGCGTCTGCTAATAAAGGCGCCGTTCCTTCTCGTGGCTCAGATTTAATAACGATTATTAATACTGCGGCTGTCTTTACAGAGAAGAACGAGCTGCCTCGTGTGTGACGAAGCTCAGAGGAACGATAGAAGCCTGAGAACGTCGAGACGTTGGGGGGTCCGGGCCATGACTCTCCTCTTCCCCCATGACTCACGGAGTTGCCACCAGATAAGGGACACGGGCTGAATGGGGACAGTCTCAATGAGAAGGAGGACAGGGAAAAGAGACCGTCACGGTGAGAACATACAGCAGGGGTGGCCAAACTCGGTCCTCAAGGGTCACCAACGTTGAACCGTTGGCCAGGTTCGAAGGACATCCCGGCTTCAGCACAGGTGGCTCAATCATTTTGACTGAACCACGTGTGTCAAAGTCGGGACATCCTTCAAAGCTGACCTGTTCGTGGCTCTTGATATAGGGGTTTTAGGGTGTTACTAATACAGGGGGACGGGGAAATCCTGCCACAATCAAACAGGCTGGGTGTCACCGGAAAAGGGAGGGGGTGGTGTCCCTGGGAACGGAGCGGGGGAGGGGGGGTATGTGTCACCAGGGGAGGTTATGGTGTCAGGAGGGGGGTATGTGTCACCAGGGGAGGTTATGGTGTCAGGAGCGGGGTATGTGTCACAGGGAGGTTATAGGGAGAGTTTATAGTGGGTAATAGGAGAAGTTGTAGGGAGAGGTTATATGGGGCAATAGGAGGAGTTATAAGGAGAGGTTATAGTGGGTAATAGGAGGAGTTATAGGGAGCGGTTATATAGGGTAATAGGAGGAGTTATAGGGAGCGGTTATATGGGGTAATAGGAGGAGTTATAGGGAGCAGTTATATGGGGCAAAGGAGGAGTTATAGGGAGAGGTTATATGAGGTAATAGGAGGAGTTATAGGGAGCGGTTATATAGGGTAATAGGAGGAGTTATAGGGAGCGGTTATATGGGGTAATAGGAGGAGTTATAGGGAGCAGTTATATATGGGGTAATAGGAGGAGTTATAGGGAGCAGTTATATGGGGCAAAAGGAGGAGTTATAGGGAGAGGTTATATGAGGTAATAGGTGGAGTTATAGGGAGCGGTTATATAGGGTAATAGGAGGAGTTATAGGGAGCGGTTATATGGGGTAATAGGAGGAGTTATAGGGAGCAGTTATATATGGGGTAATAGGAGGAGTTATAGGGAGCAGTTATATGGGGCAAAAGGAGGAGTTATAGGGAGAGGTTATATGAGGTAATAGGAGGAGTTATAGGGAGCGGTTATATAGGGTAATAGGAGGAGTTATAGGGAGCAGTTATATGGGGCAAAAGGAGGAGTTATAGGGAGAGGTTATATGAGGTAATAGGAGGAGTTATAGGGAGCGGTTATATAGGGTAATAGGAGGAGTTATAGGGAGCGGTTATATGGGGTAATAGGAGGAGTTATAGGGAGCAGTTATATATGGGGTAATAGGAAGAGTTATAGGGAGCAGTTATATGTGGTAATAGGAAGAGTTATAGGGAGTGGGTGTATGGGGTAATAGGAAGAGTTATAGGGAGAGATTATGTGGGATAATAGGAAGAGTTATAGGGAGTGGGTGTATGGGGCGCTAGGAGGAGTTATAGGGAGAGGTTATATGGGGTAATAGGAGGAGTTATAGGGAGGGGTTATATGGGGTAATAGGAGGAGTTATAGGGAGCGGTTATATGGGGTAATAGGAGGAGTTATAGGTAGGGGTTATATGGGGTAATAGGAGGAGTTATAGGGAGCGGTTATATGGGGTAATAGGAGGAGTTATAGGTAACGGTTATATGGGGTAATAGGAGGAGTTGTAGGGAGCGGTTATATGGGGTAATAGGAGGAGTTATAGGGAGCAATTATATGGGGTAATAGGAGGAGTTATAGGTAGGAGTTATATGGGGTAATAGGAGGAGTTGTAGGGAGCGGTTATATGGGGTAATAGGAAGAGTTATAGGGAGCAGTTATATGGGGCAATAGGAGGAGTTATAGGGAGCGGTTATATGGGGCAAAAGGAGGAGTTATAGGGAAAGGTTATATGGGGTAATAGGAGGAGTTATAGGGAGCAGTTATATGGGGCAATAGGAGGAGTTAAAGGGAGGAGTTATATGGGGTAATTGGAAGAGCTATAGGGAGCAGTTATATGGGGTAATAGGAGGAGTTATAGGGAGCAATAATATGGGGTAATAGGAGGAGTTATAGGGAGAGGTTACATGGTGTAATAGAAGGAGTTACAGGGAGAGGTTATATGGGGTATTTGGAAGAGTTATAGGGAGGGGTTATATGGGGCAATAGGATGAGTTATAGGGAGGGGCTATATAGCGTAATAGGAGGAGTTATAGGGAGAGTTTATATGGGGTAATAGGAGGAGTTATAGTTAGTATCTCGCAGTGCTATATCCCGGGTCTGGTCTGTGGGATCCCGCAGCGATGAGCTGAAAAACAGCTGTGGAAATTAGTGTTGCGCACTTAATGTCTGTGCTGCCATCATGTGGTTGTAGGGGGGTAATGCAGGCCCTGCGCTGACACTTTACCCGCTCTCTCTGCGGCGCTGTGTAATACGAGGGGACAAAGGACAGCACAGGGACATGATCGCAGTCACCGCTCTCCACCACTCCGAGGTTCCCGGTGGTGCGGTTACTGGGCGTCTGCAGGGGCCTGTCTATACAAACAGCACAGGGTGATATTATTTCTTTAATCAAGAGAATATTTATACAGAGCTGGCTCCTGCCACATGCAAACTGACATATATATATGTATATTCACATATACCCACATGCACCCATAAATACACATGCACACACACACGCACACACACGCACGCACACACACACATTTATGATGAAGATCCCTCTACGT